>NW_026571473.1:23099745-23284745 GCF_026225935.1 Boleophthalmus pectinirostris | reverse complement strand
CTGAAACCAAAAACCGAATCGTTATCAGTTTTTTTATAATGGTTTTGGAGACAAATTATGTTTTTTCGTTTTCTTATTATTGGTTTTATTTTGAAAAACGAATGAACAAGTGATACACGGATTTATTACCATTACCTGTTTTGAATTAATGGAGCTTTCAAGGCTTTATTTCCCCAGTTCAAACTTTACAGGCTAAGTTTTTCTGTTATTGCAAGTATTTTGATATAACTGTTGCTGTGGGGTTTCATATACTTTATCAGCCTATAACTGAAATGGGAAAAGATCATTTTAATATTGAGCAATTCCTTTGTTGTGTTCTTTATAATGGTAATAATTTCCGATGTGTTGAAACATTTGAAAAAAACAAAAACAAAAAGTTCAGACAGCTTCCCCCATGCGAGGATGTAATCATTATCCACACACCCCTGTAATGCAGGACTTGCCCTACTGACCTGCGGGTGCCATGTTGGTGCATAATTGCTCACGTTCAGAGGTAATGTAAAATGCACATGTTTTATGAAGACATGGAAATGCCACTAAACTTCAAAGCCTGTCTGAGGAATGCAGCCATTTAGCCCACTCTGAACATGGCTCTGCATACAGCTGGACGTCACATTCACTGTCATGTGGCTGTTAGCGTGTTAGTGGGTTAGCCTTAAGTTCACACCAGAAATCCACAGCTCAAAAACAATTCCAAAGACAATATTAAGCAAGCACTATTTCACTTGGCGAGCGCATCTGGCCTTTGTCATCAGGGGCCTTTCCCAATAAAAGTAAGTTCTCACAGACATCTTTCATCAATAACAAAAGAGGGTAGTATTTTTGGCATTTTATAAGCAAAAGCGTATAATGTCCGGTTAAGTTTAATTTGGTTATAGAAAAGACTTTGTTACACGCCTCCTCAAGTCATTGCGTTTCTCAAATCAACTTAAGTTAAGTTTCAAAATCCTATTGGTAAAAAATAAGTTTGTGCTGAGAAAGCTAAACTAATTTTCATCTGTTGCCCTTGGACAAAGTGAAAGGATGAAAAGAAATAACCCAGTTATATGCGCAGTGGTTAAGTTCAAAGATAAAAATGTGAAAATAAAACAAAATGGCATTTACAGCAAAGGTAGGTTCTAATATACTTTACTGACCCCTGTGGGAAATTTGTCCTTGGCATTTGACTCTTTAATACTGTTGGGCAACCACTGTATAGTAGGATTAGTAATTTTGTACATGGTGAGGGTGATGTGGAAACCATGTGGCCAAACGTATTACCCTTAAGTAAATATTTAATGGTTTATGATCGGAAATTCCACTACTGTTCCAAGGACACCTCCAGCTTAGTCCTTTATGTTTGGCCTATGTCATTAAATGAGGTTATAATACTCCCTACAACAGAAGCATGCCATAGCCAGACCTCATTGCACAATACTTTCAGTCTCTAGGTCCTGTGCAGATGGTAAATAAACTTTTCCTGTATTAGTCCTGCCCCTCTTGCACAAATTACTTACATGAATATTTTGATCAAACTGGATTGGAAAGTCATGGTAGTGCCGTTTTAAATTACTGCACTTTTAGATGTAACCACTAGGGAGCACTCATATCCTGCTAAAACTCTGTCTATTCTCCCTTCTGCACTTGCACCCCCACTGCTGCCAAACTGTTTGCTCTGTACCCTGAGGGAGACATGCTTTTTTTTCTCTTTTTAACCACGTCCAGCAGTCTCTCCATCTGAGATAATACCCGAAGTTTGTGGCCCAGATGTGAGGCACCAGCCCTGCTAAAACAACAGTCACTTTCCCCTTTACCACCAATCTCATGCTTTCTCAATCTTTACTGGGGCTAAGGCGAGTGAGAGAGCTAGGTATCGGCCAAACTTATCACATTGATAAACTAAAAAATAACAGGAAATAGATGCTTTGGGGACTAAATATGGACACACTAAACCATTTATGTGTCATTCCAAAGGCGTATGGTCATTGTGTTGCATGTTACGACCCCCAAATGTCAAAAAACATTACGACATATGTAAGCTAGTGACACAGCCCCAACTTCTCCTTTTATTGCTCTTGACTTTTGCATGTTTTATTTTAGACTCTGGAAGAACTACGGTAGAGTTGATTTTACACCACATCATGCTCAATGTGGCATGTGAAATGGCTATTCAGCTTATATATAGTGGTTAAATAAGCTTTGTGCTGCTGACTATAACAGAGAACACAGGTTGACGCCACCATTATTGCAAAGACCAGCCCTTTTAAAGTGAAGCAGAGTGAATGAGATTTTCATATTGTCCTGTCAAATAAATGGAGATCAAAGCTAACACAATACCAAGGCTGAGACCGGTTCTCCTTTACATTAGTTCCAAAAAGATTCCACAAAAAACTATAGTGTTGGAAAAGGTTTAGTGTGACTTGAAGGCAGGAAGATTTGATTAAAGTTCACATATTATGCTATTTTCTGATCTATGTTATAATGTTTTTTCCTGCAGATCAAACATACCTGGAGTTGTGTTTTGTTTCATTCACACGTTTCATTTACACAAACTCTGCATATTTAGGCTAAGTTCTTCTCTCAAACAGAAAACACTGTTCCACCTTGTGATGTCATGTGGTAATTAGGGCTGGATATCATTATGAATTTGCAAATACGTTACCAAGGCCACAATACGATATGTATCTCGATACAGAAAGCTTTCAATTTAATGTGATTCAATGCAATATACAGTATTTTATAGGGATGTAACAATAACCGAAAGTCTCATCAAGGCATTTTAAGAGGAAAAAGTAGAATATTAACAGTTTTGTTAGCATCCAGAAAATATCGCAAAAAAACATTGTACCATATCGTGAGTTTTCCCAGGATAACACAATAAATATTGTACTGTGAGGTTCATACTGTGATGATATCGTATCGTGTGACCTGGATATCGTTACACCCCTAGTATTTCAAATTGATTCGATACGGTTCAATGAAAAATAAAGGCTAAATCATGGCTGTTACTAAAAGTGTTTGTTAAACCACTTCTTGTGTGACGTTCATATGAAACACAAAATTTTAATCATCAAAACAGTGAAAATGTCAAATGTATTCCATAAAAGAATTTCCTTCCTCTAAACAAGCAACAAAACTGTAGCACTGTAATAAAATGATTTAGTAAAATATAGCAAAAAAATACTCTTGCTGATATATCGATACAGCACACAATATCGATACTGTATCATCACATTAAACAATACGATATACTGATATTTCAATATTTTTGCACACCCCTAGTGGTAATACAGGAACTGCTCCACTGTGTTTTTAATCTCCATACACCTTTACTAGAATCAATGGGATCGTTTCAGCCCTGGAATTTCCAATCTCTACTGAACAAAAAGTAAAAGGCTGTTTTTGAAAATTTGAGTTTTGGAGAAGTAGACAGAGTACTAAAGGGTTACTCCAACATGTATGAATGAAAAAAAACACAACTCCTGGTGTGTTTTTGATAATGTAACAACATTCTAACATGACTTAAATCTCACAAGAGTCAAGTTGGATAATAAAGGACCCACAAGAGGCAGCCAGGTTGGAGAGACTATCAACACTGTACTATGAAGATTAGGGATGTCACAAAATCTATATAAATATAAAAGTGTTATGATATACGAGAGGAAAAATTCACATTATTGAATAATTTATCATCACTTTGGTATGTGATCAGCTTTATGAAATGAAACGTTCTAATCACAAATATTGACTGACAGAATAATCTTGACATCCATAATCAAAATCTTCTGGATAACCTATAATGACAACTGAAAATGGAGCACAAATCATTTCCCAAACGAGCATCCATATATATTTACATCTTTACTATTAATAAAGCCAATAGCAAAGAATAAAACATTGAATTCAACAACCTTGGACTGAAACTCAAGAGACATAATTAAAATACAAACATACTATGTCCTTAACATATGGTAGGAGCTGATAAATATACATACAGTGACTCATAGCTGTAGTAGCATCCTTTGGGGCAAACCAACACAGAAATAATAGGTGTAAAATTAGTAAAAAAGCCAGCATTGTGTCAGTTCAAAGGAAAAACTAAGAAAAGGCACACAGCACAAAAATTATTCTGGTTACTTCAGGAGAAATTAAAAGAAAGAAGACGTATCTCTGGCTTCATTGCAAGTTATATAAAACAAATCAACAAAAACAATCACCTAAATCGACCCAACTAAGATCAAAATGTCACTTCACGCTAGCAGGCAGATGAATTGTGGATTTATTGGTTCCCAAACTCCCAAAGCAGAGACTGGATGAGTGGGCGCAAACTAAAGTACTGGGAAGCCTGATGGCTAAAGTCCAATCCCACACACGAGGAAGCATGATAATGTTGTGATATAGGGCCCATGGCAGCCCCTCAGTGCAGCGAGTGGGATATAGAGAGCAGAGCTAACCAAGCACTCGCTTAGAGATGGAGCTGAGGGCTGCACTGCCGGGACCATCTTCAAGCATCTGTATGAAGACATGCATCTGCACTGTGAGAGGCTCATGCAATGCTGAGTTTGTTTTGGGCTGTGTAAATTTGTCAGATAAGAGATGCGTAACTTTCTGGAGATGGCATATCACCTGTTTGATTCCATAAAAAGTTAACACCACAAATGCTATGAGGATATATCCGTTTTATGCCATACTAAGGAATATTATTTGCCGATTCCAGATCAGTCTGGTCCCCATCTGGCCATCCATCATGTTTCAAGTCCAAACGCGATCATGCACTCGGATCAGTGTTTTTCAGTGACACGTGAAACGAAGGAGCTCATTGGTCACATATCATTTACAAATAAAATGAAATTTATGTCAACTCAGATTAACAGTTTTGTGCTTCACTGATTAATTCAGAAAGATGCAATGCTTTTCCAGTCCCTTTGGATTTTTTTTTTTTTTCATTTTTTCCTATACAAACAGACAATACGTGTCCCTGATCGACTAATTTGACCAGACTCACATCTTCGTAAAGTACTGAAATGGATTCCTGACAAGAATATTATAGCCAAAGAACCAAAAACCAACAGAAAAAGCCCCACCTCATCAAAGTCAAGTATGAATGCAGTTTGTGGAGATGCAAGCCCACTCAGAGTGATGGAGCATGTTTTTCAGGGCAATAAAAACATGATCTTATTTTAGTCTATTTTTAGGTAGGCTTAAAGTGATGCTCTGTTCTTATGTTCTGGTTGGATGACAAATTGACTTCTCATCTACTGGAAATGAATGAATAAATTCTGTTATGAACCATGGTGCAATGTCTAAATGATCTTCATACTGAAAGTCTGATTCTTTGCAGCCATACGGTGCCCTTAACCTTTCCCCCAAAATGTGTGTTTTTTCATGGTGTAGAGGGTTGTCTGTAAGTGTACACCTTCCAGAATGAAAAAGGACTTCCTGCCTCAGTGCTGGGGTTCACATCGGGGGGCTGCCTCTGTCCTCCGCCTCTTAACTGTTCTTACAAGTGATCAGCAAAACTCGAACTACAGGCTTTGAAAACATAACAACCTTATCAAACGCTGAAATCGCTCATTACAGAGATACTTTATGAGTGTATACATCATTTTAATCGCAGCGTGTACAAGAGAAACACCACAATTCATTTTAGGTAAACAGAGAGGAGGGGCTGCACAGAAAACACATTCTGATGATTGAGAAAGAGATCAGAGTTTGGTTGAAGCAATTATAAAGCAATGAACTATTCACCATGTTTCCAGGAAAGTGGTTTAGGACTGTTTTACATAGGAAATACTGATGTTTGTTCTTTTGACACGCAATCAAAACATATATGATTTAAAATATTATATAATGGTGATGCTTAATAACTACATTGTTTTGTCTAATTCCTATTAAATCAACTCAAACCACTGAGCATCAGAAAACGGCTGTGGAGCTCAACAGTGACCACCCACCCCCCAGTTCTGGAGCTCATTTTCTCATTCATTTTCCCATAGACCTTCCCAAAAAGAAATACTATTCATCTTAGAAGTTCGAAAGCTTTCTCAGGGCTAATCACTTATGTGGTAACTAATGATCACAAGCCCTATAATATAATGTTATTTAAAATCTGTTTGTGAAACTTTATAAACCACTAAGTTATAAAACATTTAGCAGAATCTTGGTTTTAAATGTGTTTATGGACTTTTTGGACAATGTCTTTGAGCTCTTAATATTTGAATTTTTAAAAAAAGTTTACAGGCAAAATGAATGAGAAATTTACATCTGGAAGTGGAGCGGACAGTCACTGTTGAGCTCCATTTCCTATGGCAACAACTAAAAAAATCTTTTTTTTTACATTGCTGGTTATTACTATGATTAAATGGGGCGAGGAAAGATAAATAGTCTAAATAGTTTTTGGAAGATATACACAAAATCACAATATTGAGTATATCATTTCAACATCATTCATCAAAAAACGGCAAAATTATCTAACTGAAAGAAAAACAACTTGCATTTTCAAAAATGGGTATTCACATTCTGTAGTTCTGTTGTTAATTTGACATCAATTTACATTTGTGAAATTGAACCTCAACCAAAAGATTTTATTTATAGATTTATAGTCAGTAAATATTCATGGCCAATGAATAGACTAACTAAACTTAAAGAAGAGGATGGGGTGATTTAATTATTGAACAAGAGAAAGTTGACTTGTGAAATGCCTGTCATGTTCGGAGACAGAGGACAGATAGAGGAGGAGAGAGAGGGTGGTGCTCCTGATGAAAAGTTGTGATTAACCTTTGAACCCGGGCCTGTGTTGTGTACGTACATGAGAGAGAGAGGGGCTGGGCGCAGAGTGATGGGCGAGATACAGGCTCACAGGGGAGACGCATGGAGATAGTGGTGACGCGACTCAGATACTTGAATAAGACTAAACTGTGTACAGGATTTTGTGTGTAGCCATAAAAATCCAATCACACATCAATGAATACATCGACTTGTATGTCTAAGGGGTTTGTGGTTTCATGTATTGGACTAAAGAATGTGTTTTGCTCCAGCATATTGTAAAAGGGGTTCTTGGTGACAGAATCAGACCACTGTGTGCGGTCTGCTTCAAATTATAAAGCATTTAAATTTTTCCGATCACCAACTCGGAAGTACACGGCTGTGAACTGTTGGCAAACTAGTTGTTGTTAGCAGTGCTGTTACCCTGAAATTCTGCTTTGGGCCCGTAAATTGCAATCTTAAAAAGTATTTGTGGTGAATGATAAGGATGCTTGTCATGTGAAATGAGTGTTTAAAGGATCAGTATGACACAAATTTGATTCTTGTGAGCTTTAAAACATGTGAATGCTGTTACCTCCTCAAAAACAAACCCAGAGTTGTGTTTTGTTTCATTCACACATGTTTGAGTAATCCTGGTTTATTAGTCTGTCTACTTCTCCAGAGCTCAAAATGCTGCTGTGATGTAACAAAACATAAATTTTCAACTTTATAGCTACATTTTCAATAGAGACAAATCTAGGACTGAAATCATCCAAATGATTCTAGTAAAGGTTTATGAAGTTTAAAAAGAGCATTTCCTGTATTACCACGACATCATAAGGTGGAACAGAGTATTTTCTGTGTGAGAGAAGAACTAAAACCTAAATATTAAGGGTGTGCAAAAATATCAAAATATTGATATATTGTATCGTTTAATGTGATGATACAGTATTGGTATCGTGGGCCGCTTTATCGATATATCGTCAAGAGTATTTTTTGGTATATTCTACTATATTATTTTGTTACAGAGCTACAGTTTTGTTGTATGTTTAGAGGAAGGAAACTCGATTATGTGACACATTTGACATTTTTAGTGTTTTGGTGAGTAAAATGTTTGTATGAACTTTGCACAAGAAGTGGTTTAAAAAAGACTTTTAGTATCACAACCATGATTTAGCTTTTATTTTTTATTGAACTGTATCGAATCGATTTGAAATATATCGTATCGAATCAAAAGTGTGCTGTATTGAGATATGTATTGTATCGGCAACTTCTTAATGATACCCAGTCTTACTAAATATCCCAGTTTTGTGTATTAAAAATGTGTGAATGAAACAAAACACAACTCCAGGTATGTTTGTGATGAGGAAACTGCTACATTATAACATATGGGCCCTTTAATAGTATATTCAGTACAATAACCCCGTTTGCTGAAGTGCGTAAACAAAAGCTCGCAGAACATCAGATGTGTGGGAACACAGGAACACGACACTATCCTTCATATGTAGTATCCAATCAGCTGTGTATTTGCATGAACAAGTCCATGCATGGCTGTTTGTTGACTCTACAAAGCCATTACTGCGTGTTCAGACTGGGGAGGCAGAGAGGGAGAGAGACACAGAAAGAGAAAGAGAGAGACAGAGAGAGAGAGAGAGAGAGTGTTGTGGGCTACATTTGATACCTGAAAGCCAAATAAACAAGTCAACGCAACCACATCTGAACCCAGGGCAATAAACGCCACTGATACCCGATACGCTGCTTATGTTTACAAGTCCATCCATCAACGCACCACAAGCCAGACATGCAGATAGCCCGATAGCCTAAGTTTAACAACAATAATCCTATAACAAATCGTTACATTTGTGTTGAAAAATTAGGTGTGAAAAACGCCAAGAGTCCTCAACTCCGATCACAATTTATAACCAGGATTGTGGAAAGAATTCTGTAGCATTTTGCTACAGAACAAAGACATGAATTTTCACAGATTATTTACCAAATGTGAATAGAGTTTTATGGAAACAATGAAATAGAATTAACTCCTTAGATGTCATCACAAATCATGGAATTTACAGTGAGCCTAATGTTAAACCAATGGAGATTTTACTATGCTAAATAACAATGTTAATGTTTTTATATATTGACCAGTATAGCGACCCCTTATTTGGTTCCCCAGCTCTTTTGTTTTTTCCCTTTTTAATGTTGCTTTAGCTGATGCATCTCTATTGACATGTTGCACGCACTGTTGCTACAAAAATGGCATATTTGGTCAATAATCTTCACTTTTAGACGCTTGATCGTCAGCTCTACAACATCATTGCGAAACAGGATGGCAGTGTATTTTGTTTTTTCACATCTTTAGCTTTTTGTGTATTCAAGCAAATCAATACACGATATTCCTTTTCATTTTCTGTGTAGATTTGTTCAAGACTTTTTTGTTCATGTACGCTATTGTAAAACTACAGTCATTACTGCATAAAAAGCATGGATTTTGAAGTGTGGAACGTCTTGTTTTGAACCACATCGAGGTCTGGGCTGGTCACAGGGCTGTGAAGGGTAGAAGTGGGGTGGGACTCAACAGAACAGCGCAGATTGAAGCCACATGTTTGGGGCCGGGCTCATGGATTGATTGATTAATATGGAATGTATTTTTTTGGCACTAAAAGCAGCCCAGAAAAACGCAGCGCACACGACAATATTTTCAAAAGTAAATCCAGAGTTCAGCCTTCCTCTTTCTTTTAGATATTTAAATCCACTCATGCACTGACTCATCTGCTCATTGTGAAACCTGTTGAGAACTGTGACTCAGGTTTTCAGCACAAAAGACAGATGAGGTGTCACGTGAAGCTCACCAAGGCCAGCAAGAAGAGAGTTTAAAAATATACATTTGAAAGAGACAAAAAACAGTGAAACTCATTTGAGAAGTGACTTTAACCCGAGGATCCTCCACGACCACAGACACACATGGCAAGATGAGGCGCTGATGCAGTATAGTTTTATGGACTTGTGAGGAAGGGAAAGTCAAGTCATTTCCAGTCTTAAAATAAAATATAATCATTTTTCATACCGTATTATTCATAAGTCAGCACATCCAGATTTAGACGGTTATTCAAGTGTGACGTTTCTAGTGGTTTGGTAAAAGACAAAAGACTCTTCCTTGTCTTGCAAAAATTATGTCAAAAAGCCAAAACATAACCAGTTATTCATTAAGATGTACCAATAATATGATCTATATACTATTACTGATGTGAATGCTAACTTGCTACAACCTCATAAACCAGGAAAATAGCTTTTAAAAAGGATAACTGCTTAGTTCATTTACTTTTATCTCATCCCATTCCTTACCTGGCCAGACAAAACCCCATGCTTTGACAAAACTTTACAAAGACATATGGATATAGAGCGGTATCTTGTCTCTGATTTCAGATAAGTGGAGTTGACAGGCGAATTAACCAATCACAGAGACGCATGGTCAGTTTGTGTCAAAACAAACAGAGCAGCTTACACATAAAAAATAAAATACCCTAGAACACTAAGGCTAACTTCAGACTGCTGAGCTTCATGCTCAATTTGGATGTTTTTGTGAAATCCGATTTTTTTGCGAGGTCATTCACATTTACTATTAAATGTGACTTGTATATAATTTCCAGTGTGAACTTTAAATGCCATAAAGTGCCCCACATGCACACAACGATGTCACATGCAGTGAGCGTGCTCAGTGTTTAAAGAAGTCGCCTAAATGCTGGGCTTGTCTGCCAAAATACAGTCCAATTCTTGGTAAAATGGACAGATTACATGTCCACGGTCGCTTCATTTGTTTGAGACTTTAGCCTCCTTGTATTTGGCTCACAGGCTCTTTATTTTTTGTTGACATTGGAGCCAGGACCGCCTGTAACCATGCTTAGCCATTTCAATCATTTCAAAAACTACCTGGTTCCAATAAGGCCCCTCCAGTTTGGCCTGAATACAGCGATCCCCCCAGATATTAATAAAGTCACTAACCTCGCTTTCCCTCCATTGACGAGACTCGGAGCCTGATGTGTATGTGGGATGCATGTGACCTGGTCGTTCAGACTGAAGTCGCATGTCAAAAGATTGGATATGTATTGGTTTTAGGAGCACATATCCAAGTGGCCTGGGTCGCATTTGAAAAAATCGTACCTGTGTCGTTCAGACTGTCAATAAAAGAACAGATACAGGTCGCATAGGGGTCTGAATGCAGCCTAAAAAAGCTGAGATTTCTGTAACTCTAGTGCTATAGAAGTTATATATTTTGTTTTGCGTGATAAGAGAATTTATAAGAGAAGATCTGTTTATTGGTGTGTTTCGCAACTTTCAGAGACAGAGCAGTTAAGTCACTGACAACTAGCATGCTAATAGTACATTTCCTGGGTCTCAAGTCATATGATAAAACAGCCACGTTAGAAATGTGAATGACCAAATGTCACTGGCACTGTATTGCAGGAACAGAGATCACAGAGAGGTGTGGGCCGTCAGAGAGATAGTGGGGTGGTAGGATAAAGAGCACACAGGGGAAGAGTCCTATCACAGGAAGCTCCTCATGCATCAGTCCGATCTGTATAATCACCACTTCACTTCCTTTTCCAGTCCCTAGTGTTGGACCAGATCACTGCACCCGTCACACTAAAGTAAAGTCAATTATACGTACTTATTCAGGAGCAGGCACGAGCCCTACACTAACATCCATGAACAGGCCTATGGGTCCACATCAAAGACAATTACAGGGTGGATGAGAACAGAGCAAAACTGACCACTGGCACACTTGATACTGTGATCCACCCATAAATTACAATGGCAACAATCCCTAACTTAATACAACTACTACTTTCACCGTCACAAAAAAAGACTGTACAACAATATGATAATAGTACTTGTCAGTCTTATCATGATTTTCTACTCACCACATTCACTAGTTGGGGCTCATTTAAAGCAGCATGTCTGTCGCTCCAACCATTGTGGAATCACACTAGCTGCAAGACATGTAAAGTATCTTGCCCAACGATACAATAAAATCCTTCAAGGCTTATAGAGGGGATCACATGTGTAATTTTCCATAGGCCTTTCCCCAAGGCATTCAGATAGCAGTACAGGTCAAATTTGTTTATAGTTTCATAAATGGTAAATGGTCACAATTTTATTAATTTCCTCCATTCACAGACACATTCATACACAAATGTACACAAACACTGTTGTGGGCAATGGGGGGTTAAGTGTCTTGTAGTGTTGTAGTCAAGACCACACTAATCGAGACCAAGACCTATCCGAAACCACAGGGTTCCGAGACCAGGACGAGACTTCTGAGGGCTGAGATGGAGACAAGACCAAGACCACGGCCTGTCGAGACCAAATCGACACCATATTTGTCATTTTCCACATTTATTTGAATTTTACAAGACAAACAAACTGTACTGAACTCAAACCCCTTTTTAGACCCTCACCCACAGTTTCATTAATCCCACTGGGACTGTACAGAAAACTGCTTCAAAGTGAAGAAAGTGGGTAGGATTTTTAAACCTGTTTTCCTAATTGCCGACAACAGCGGCCGTAATGAAATATGATCACACTCATTGAGTTTCAAACATTGTGTCCAAGACAAGTCCGAGTGCAAATGCGCTCGAGTCCGAGACATGACCAAGACCGCAAAAAACAGACTTGAGGCCAGTCTCAAGACCAAGATCGGTCTCGAGTACTCGTGTCTTGCCCAAGGACACGACAACAGGATTCATCTGGAGGAGCTAGAATTGCACTGCCATCCAAACACTCGCCCCAGTTTCATAGTTTAGAGCATTTATAAATAGTAAAAAGATTTTGTTTTTAATTATTATTTTGCTATTTTAAGGGCCTTTTTTATTTTATATTTTGATGTTGATCTGTTTTACTTTTGTTGCCAAGTTTCAAATCCATTTGTTTTTTATTAAGTACTACCACAGTAAATATAACATGTTTTTTTGGGCTAAATATTGTATCCATTTAAAGCACTAAGAATGGACATGTGAGAAGGTCCTGCTTTTATAAATCGGTTACAATAACACAAATAAGACAGTGTTGTACTTCGTGGTCGCATACTAACTTTACACAGTGGCCCCCTATAGAAGCAACACACAAACTTGTTAATCCCACCATTCAAAACACACAGGGCTAATCCGCTCCCACGCATCGCACTGCAAGGGGGGCTGCTGTTGTCACGGATGGGCCAGGAACTAGACTGTGTATCGAAGCGTTTAGACTAACAAGAGATGCTAGTTTTAGATTTATTTTGATCCAAGGGTACAGCGGAAAAGAGGAACCGTTATCCTTTTAGTGTGTACTGAAGATCTGGATGGTGCAGTGATGGAGGCCTTCCACAGGGGCCACACCTGACAGACAGATGTGCAGATGGTGAACATGAAAACTGGCTATAAAATGCACTGTTACTCCAAGAACATAATGGCATGAAATAACACCAAGTGAAGTAATTAGGGGTATTAAGCAACAACTTTGTAGCAGGTTTTAGCGTAATCAATCTAAATCCTTAGTTTTAATCATGCCAAAAGTCACAAAAGCACGTATTTAAACAACACATGAACAAATTGGGCCGGTCAATGCAACATGTTTTATAGAAAAAGACAATCTTAGAAACAATGACCATGTGGTACAATGTGGTAAAGTTCTTATAACATCTGTGTCTGCTATATAGTTATAGACACCCATGGATCATTGTTATTTGGACATCTTAAACCCAATATTCATTTAAAAGGACAAGTGAGCCTCTACCTAAAGGTACATATATCATCAAATAAGAAAATAGATTGGGAGCACATAATAAGTACAGGGCAGTGGGCGTATACTGACGGAAACTGGAGGTTGATCACTGCAATGACGTCTTGAGTATAAAGATTACTCAAACATATGAATCATGCATATACAACTTTGAGAGAAGGGGAAAAACTATAGCATGGTTTTGCAAAATAGGTCTGCTTTGACTTCTGCTAAGGAAGTTAGTAGGGCCTGACCAATATATTGGTTGACCGATATGGGCACTCAGCTATCGACTTAAATCTTGCCGATATGGGTTGATAGTCCACGAGGACACGTTATACCTCATTATAAAGCTTAGACTCTCTATATTATGTCCATTTAATCCAATTTACATACAGATAAATGTCCTAATATGTGGCGCTGCATCAGTATTTATCTGTGGAGTAATTTGTCTGTGTGTGTGACGCAGTACTACCCCTGAACACACCCCCAGAGTCGCGTCACTCATGTGTGCTTGTTTACAAGATCCATGTCCACTGAGGCACTGCTTTAAACACTCTTGTGTCTGATTCATGATACTGACTATAAATGAAAGTGAAGATCAGCACAGTTTAGGCCAGCAACAAAACTACTGCTTGTTTTTATTAAAGTGTGAATGCAGAAAAAAGGACTGTCCCATAGACAGAGGACACACACACACAGCTGCTGTCAACATGCTGGATTATATTATTTTTATGGACAATTGTTTTGAGTCAGGATTAAAAGGACACTTATTTGTGAAGACTTATGATCTGAGAGGAGTCTGTGTCAGGGGTGAGTGTCGGTTTTAAAGCTACTTTTGGTTTTCTCATTGGTTAGAGCTTAGCTGCTCTAAACTACCACACATAAACAGTCTGTTTTCTCTAACTTTAGTCTATTGTAAAGTGACTAAAGTGTCTGCATTGATATGTAAATGAGCCGTGAATAGAGGTGTGAATGGTCTGAATTTACGCATATAATTAATTATCGCAGCATGCACACATTTACCGCTAAAGACTAATCAGTACTTTGTTTACAGGCTAGAATGTCATGCAAAAATGTCATTACACTGATCTGCTTTATGACAGTAAAGAGGCAGAATAACAATAAATGTAGCCTAAAGAAATCCAATTTAATATCTAGTAGAGCCAAACCTAAGTTTTATAAACAACTGAAGATTTACAGTGAATTTGTACATCATTAAATATATCGGCTTTTATATCAGCTATTAGCACTTCCAACTCCCATTTTATCTGTATCACATCAGCTGTAAAAAAAATCTATATTGGTCTGGCCCTAGAAGTTAGCATGTGGAATTTAGTAGTTTCAGTCATGTACCTTTTTGGTGCCATATAGGACTTTTGACCACTGGAAGCAAGAAACAATTACTCAAGGTTAAAATAAACATAATATTAACGCAAGTGACTTTTTTAAAATAGCTAATAAACAGGGACATGCCCAAAACACAGTAGGTTTGTTGTCATAAATAGCAGTTGAAGATAAGGGCATCCGACTTGCTGCCCACATGCGATTTCTCAGCAGCTTTGTTTATGTATGTTAGATGATTGCTTTTGGTCAATGATAACAAGCCAGTGTTAAAATCTTGTGCACAACTGAAGGCCTCATCTGTTACTTAGAAATATTTTCACAACGAACAAGCACTGACAAGGTCTAAGAAAAGCAGAACAGGAAAAGAGAAAATGAAAAGCATACATCCTGGAAATAACACATTTTGTACAGTGCATATTCAGTCCATCCAGTGCGGCGCAGTGAAGGAAATTAAAGCTAAATTTAGGCTTAAACATGGAGTCTGTATGTTTAAGTTCATATAGAGGGAGTTATGTTGGATGTAGCATTGAACAAGGCTGAATTCAAGCTCACGTATTAGGGGGTTCTGAATGTGAAATTAAGATATTTAAGGCTGGAATGAATATAACATTTTGGATATTGTCTATAATGATATTTGAACTATACCATAATTACTACACTATAACTCGGAATATAATGTTGAATGTAAGCAAAGCAAGATGCAGTATTTTTGGTATTGAGAGGTATTGAATCAATATGAATAGGATATTAAATGCAGACAGTAGTACACAAGGAACTTATTTTGACCACAAGTGTTGCTTATATAAGATATCTGCACAGGGGTAAGACAAATGTTGCTTATATACAAGGAAATACACCTTATAGACCTTTAATTAAACATAACATTAAAAAAATGAATTATGTTGATGATTTCATGTGTACTTTAATGTGTTTATTTTCTGGAAGCTACAGTTACCCTAAAGTCAGAGCACCAGCCCTCTCTCCAGACTCCCGTTATCTCTGTCTATGGATGACCATGATAACAACAGCAGCAGTCCACTCCCGCCAAAACCTCTACCGCTCCGGTTAAAAGTCCATGCCCACGGCGAAGCTACAAATGCCCCATTCATCCCCGCTTCTCCATCTCCAGACCGACACGGGACGGCTACCTGCACCCAAGAGGGGAGTGGGCAGAGGCGATAGCGGCTAGTTCGGACACAGAGCAGAGAGCAGCATCAAAGGAGACTGGAGAGGGGACAGATAAGATGGATGAGGCAGAGGCAGACAGAAAATGTGATGGGGAATTGGCTCTTCTGATATCAGGATTTAAATGATATGAGTCAATGTCTGGACTTGACGAGATAGGCGGACAGCTCTGCACGAAGACCCGTCCTCAAGTGATGGATAGATGAACAAAGATGAACTATAAGAATGGGGAATAATAGCGTGTTAGGAAGTGATGGAAAATGGTGCAATTAGGACAGTTGACATGAAACAATCGCTAATGTATTTTCATGCTAGAAGTGCACTTCAAGAACAAATCTATTACAGAAAGTCTGCCAGAAATATAATGTTGATTAAGGACACACTATTACTACTATGACATCAAAAATAACTGCATTTAATAAGCTTAATTTGTTTAAAATTTTAGCCAAACATTAAAGGAGCACTATGTTACTCTCCTGATCTGCCAGCAGCTTGACTCCAGGGAAATGTCATCGATTTTTCATAGCATTAAACCTATATATATTTATATTTGCATTTATTCAATTACAGGTCAGGGTTCCCACTCTCTGTCACTGACAAAATTTTAAAACTTTTCCATGACTTTTTCATGACCTAAAGTGAATTTTCCATGACTTTATGGCCCCCTATTGATTTGAGCATACCTTTAGGACTAAATATGAAATGTTAACCCTTTCCACTCATCTTATGGTTTGGTATTATAGTTTTGTAACATTCAAAATACTGTCAGTGCATTTATTTCGTCTCTTTTAAACAAAAGTCAGAAATAATCATAATAGCCTAATGATAACTTAACAGAACGCTGTGTTTGCTTGAAAGAGATACAGAGATAATTCCATGACTTTTCCAAAACTTTCATTGAATATACAAAATTCTATGACTTTTCCAGGCCTGGAAAATGACATTTTCAATTTCCATAACTTTTCCAGGATTTCCATGCCCGTGGGTACCCTGATATTGCTTTTATTGCTCAAAAATAACTTCAAAAACATGAATTCCTGGGTACCTCTCGACAGATCTGAACTATATCTAAACATCCCCTGCTTGTCTCTAAGAAGACAGAGATGTTTAATGCCATACTGTGGAAAATTCCAGACATAGCAATAACACTTCCATGGAGAGAAGCAGGTGACAGACCATTCACCACAAAAAAGTAGAAAGCGCAACCCTCGTAGCCATCATAATCTTTCTTATCAGAAGCCCTCATACAGTAAAACCCAAACAAATTTAGAAACTGTTGTTTGTGGCATGTAAAACCGTACCAACCACTAGAACCTCCTCATTTGTGTGTATCCGAGTACAAGCCAAACCCAGCCACGCTAAGAATAGTGGTTTTACAGTCTACTCTCATTGAATGCAACTTCCATCTTAAAATCACAGATACTTTCCACATTTTACACACTATATCCATTCATGTGCATATATTATAGGTTTTGGGAAATGTAAGTAAAAGTACATTCTCAAAATAATGGCCATGTAACCACAAAAACACAAGCTTATAGAAAGTAGCCAATCCAATGTTTATGGCCATCACAAAGACTGTGGCAAGTGCTGGCCAGAATCTATCCTTAAGGACCTTAAGTGACCCAAAACCTCATATTTTCCCTTCAGGCAGCTCTTTATGCATACTTCAGTTACTGTATACATGGAGTCAGCACTACTTTATATGATTTGATGGTGCGCACTGACCTTTTTTTTATTGCTGATTATGTCCAAAATTGGGTATAGCAGAAAAGACTTTAACCCTGTATGATTTAATGTATTGTTTTATGCTTATTTGGCCTACTTAAAAGCAATATATAAGTCTGTCCTTTATTATATTACCTTTTTTTTTTTTTTTTTTTTTTACAACTACTACTTCTATTACTATTACAAATATGCCACTGCACAAAAACTACAAAACCCATACCTTGCACACTTTACTCCTTATATACTCTTGCTCAATTATCTTCATTATTTATACTAATGTAAAGTTGTTAAATATTCAGAAAATAGCAAGTAAAAGTCTCTAGTTACTTTTTACCTCTGCGTAGAACCCACATCCTGGCTCTCTGGTTGTTTTTGAAATGCTCCCCAGATATAAAAGGCTTTAATCACAGTCTACTTATGGGAAGGTTTATTTAAGTTTTGTTTGAACGCAAGCTAAGAGAAATAATTTCAACTGTAAGCATGGATCAAAATTAAATCACTTGTAAGATCACAAAGCCAGCATCCAACCAAGAAACCTAAATGTGATGTTTCTGTGCCAAAGCTTTCTCATATTCGGCCTAACTCAATTTCTCTAACTGAATTATGCATTTACACTAAAACTATGGTACAAGACTGACACATGCACATGCCTTTGTGTGCAAGACCTGCAGGCAAAACCACAGCTCAACCAGTGTTTCTGTTCACGCTCATAGTGATTCTCAAGGTTTTCACATAGTCAGTTCACCACTACAACAGCGCAAATATAATACATGAAATCAAAACCACGTGTGATTCAGATATTATATTGAGTCTGTCTAAACAAAGATAGATAGACTTTTATTTATCCACATGTGAAGTTCTTTTCATCTTGGACATGGATTGATGACCAGAAAAAGCAATAAAGTTCAATATCAATCAATATAAAAATACTATACTGTAAATAATGGTATCACATTAAAATAAAATATAAAAAAATACAATAGTTTTGGCTGTCCATCAACTAGCAGTAACTATACCCAGACCACAGGAATTCTTATTAGTGATTTGTCTGTTGCTGGTCCTATCATTAGTTTTAAAATAATAACTTGGTGACTGATGCTACTTCATTTTGACATCATTGGTGATGAATGCCAAAGGGCTGTGTGTGTTTAGTATTTCACATAATAATATTTTGAATTTAGGGAGAAAGTTCCCCTCTAGTCCAGGGGTTTCAACCTCAATTAGAGCAGGGACCGGAGTTATAAAATCAGTATTGGTTGGGGACTGTATATTATATAAGATATTATAGATTTTTTATATTGATCATAATTATTATAATAATATGCTATAATCCTAATATACTAAGATACTATATTATTGTATATATAATGCAAGACAGAGGCCCTCATGGGGCTAAGAAAATAATATAGTATTTAATAAAAGTAATATCCATGATTTATTACAGGCTTTTAAGCAATTTTCTAAGCTCTAAAGTGTCTCTATGTTGTTTTCAGTTCAGACATATTTTCAACCAGAGCACTAGGGTCAATCTTTACTTCTGCACTTGACACTTTTGCAACAAACCATCGACCTTTGAGTAGATATTAAGTACTGCACATGTGATGTACAATACAGTGTCAGTGTAACCTACTTCCACATCTACTCCAGCGTTAGCTCATGAGGCTGCTCCTCAGGCATTGACAGTCACTTCTGCTTGTTTCCGAAGTTTCTGTTCTCACAATCCACGGACTCCAACAAATGTAAACCAGGTCTAAACCACGCCAAATCCAGTTCTTAAGGGAAATAATACTTTGTACAGGGCTAATACTACCAATATTAATATCAAATTTGAAGAAATGCAATAGCTTTGGCTGACCATCAACTATGGGGCATCTTATGGTGAATATTAAGTCTAAACCAGGACTCCAGCAAATGTAAACCAGGTCTAAATCATGGCAAATCCAGGTCTTTGGAAATAATGCTTTGCAGAGGGCTTATTATGGATGTGGCACGTCTACGAACACATAATGGGGATGAGAATATTAAAAGGACTAAACCAGAAATACATCAAGACTACACAGGACTAGCCCCAGACTAGTCAAGGACTGAAGTGGCTCTATCTTAACACACATCCTTTACACTCTACCAGGACTAAAGCAGTACTAAATCAAAATTAAACCTTAGTCTTAGTTATTTTGCCCCACTATAAAAGGCATATGAACCACCCCCTACTCCCCTACACTAGAGCTTGAGAACCCAATGCCTGTCCTAAAATTCTGCCTTTAACTTTAAGGGCCTGTGTCTGGTCAGAGAGGAGGTCAAAGGAGTGGGTGGAGCTTCCAGATAAGACTATCTCTGAACATGTCCATCTCACTTCAGAAGACACTAATAGACAAAGAAGAAAGTGACCAGACATAGAGCCCTGAGAGACACTCCTTTAGTGTCCCATATCGGACTCCATCTTGGTTTGGCTCGAACCGCAGTCATCTATAGGGACCCAGCGATAACAAAGAACATTACCTCCTTGAGATTTATGCTCGCCAAAGTCACTGGCTGTGCGATATACGGACAAGCAATAAACAAAGCTAACTTATGGAAGACAAAAGAAAAAAAGAGGATATGTGAGTAGGATGAGGAGGTTGTGGAGAGAGGAGGCGGTGCAGGGGAGGCAGGGGGCGGTCCCGTTGACTCAGGCCTTGATTAACACCAGGCGTTCTGACAGGAAATGACCCGGCCAGTTCGGAGCGCCGGGAGAGCTTCCATCTGGTGTCGGAGGCCGTGGAGGAATTCTGGTCCACCCGAAGGACGCACCAGTTTGGATGGAGCAAGCACAGAGTGATTCAGAGTTATATTATTCCCTGTACATGACAAAGTATGAAGTATTAATGGCCGTGTCGTTGTGTAAGAAATCATCAGGGGCGTTCTTAAAGGCACAGTAGGATCAGCCTATGTAAACCTGAAACCTATGAATGCTTTTGAACTAGAGGTGAGCGATATTGACAAAAAATGAATCTCTTGATATTTGTTATATAGAAGAAATATCACACAAACTCTATATTTTCTCTATTTTTACTTTCAAATGGTTCCTCTATTTACACATAAAAAAAAAGCAATATACTCAACATTTACATTTTACATATCTTCAAAACAACATGACTACTTTATGCAGACTGAAATCTCTGAATCCATGGCAACAGAAGTACTCAGCTGAACTACGTTTTTGAGTTATAATGATTATTTTGATTTTCCTCAGCACAACATATTATTTTCCTCTTACTTGTATAACTTCAGAATTGATTATTGCCTCTAGGATGAGAGACAGACTATAATTCAACTCAGAAAATATACTTCTCATGAAAACACATGAACTAAAAAGAAAAAAACAGAATGATGTGCCAGAAAGAAAAGGGGCAAGTGTAATCCATATACTGAACCTACAGAAACATATAATCCAATCCATATAACAAGACTGCATATAGGCTCCCCAAACCCTTGAGGAGAAAGTGGGTTCCTGAGCTGCAGACTGGAGGAAGTTTCATGCAGAGAGGAAGGAGAGAGAGAGGGAGGAGAGGGGACAGTTTGGGGAGTAAAGCGGGTACATTAGGACAACTCATCTTTCACTGCTGACTGGAATCCTAAACGTAAACAAGACTTTCCGTATTCACTGATAGAACACAGATTTACTTTAAAACGCAAAATCTTCAACTTTTTATAAACTGGAGCATGTGGAAAGCAATAAAGGTAATGGTACTTATATAAAAAATTGTTCGCAGTTTTGTGACAAAATATAAATCTGAAATAATAAACAGCTACACATATTTGTGTAACTTGATGGTACTATAATGGATGACAGTTTTTCTTTTCTACTAAAATCAAGGCATTATGTTTATCTTGACAAAGATACTGCTCTTGCCTTGAATGTTCAACAACGTGGCACAAAAGTTATCTATCTGATGTAAATTATAGGTATTTTGTTGCTCAAAATTAACTTGATAAACATGTAGTCTCACAGGGAGGGGACTCTTCATAGATCTGACCTGTCACCTGGCCTGTTGCTTGTCTCCATGAAGATAGACAACTTTAATGCCATTCTGTGGAACATTCCAGTTAAAGCAAAGCAACATTTCCAAGATGAAAACAAAAAAGTTTAACAGTGCACCTTTAAACAAGAGCAATTTTGATTTTATTTTATATTCAACTGACTAAATATTTAAATGTAGCAAAAATAGTGCAATAGTATTTTATTTCTAAAGTAAGTTTTAAGTATTTGTTTTAAGTTTTTTCCTACTCCACCCATGTCTTGTTTATGAGATGGGACATATGTCAGAATAGCTCCTCTTGTCTCTGCACATCATGTAAACTTAACTGCTGCCTGGATGTCTTCAAAAGGAAAAACACAGATAAATAGATGTTTTCCCAGAGGAGTCACAGACTGTGAGTGTCCCATCAGAGGGGCGGTGTGCAACGGGGCCCCCAGACTGACCCTCACCACAGCGTGTGCTGGGGCCAAGGGTCCGCTGTCCCCGGTCTGGTCCCCTGTGAGATGGGCTGGATGTCTGTTTTTAAGTCCAAGTCTGATAGTCCGTGAGGGACAGTGATACTATCCTTTTTCATCGCACAAGTCTACCTCCCAGTGGAATTATAAGTGCCTACGGGTCTTTTATGATGTGCATTTCCTGTCATAAATAAGAAGTAGAGGAAATCTCTGGTGAGCCCCAACACACGTCTACAAAGAAAACAGAGGTGTCAACTCCACTGAGACAGAGCCCCGCACCACTGCACAACAACACTGCTGCTGCTGGAGCGAGCGTCTGACAGGGCACTTGGATAGAAATATGGTTTTCATTTGAAAATTTTATCTGACATCATGCTGATATGTCAAATTTGTCTAACTTTCTTGCCTCACTACAGCCTATGCTCTGTCTTCTAGTGTGCATTGATGAATACATTTTAAACTGCTCTGGTAGTTTTTTCGGATGTAACCTTGTATATACTTCTATTGATTTATTCATTCACACATTCCACTAATAGACCTAACTGAAACCAGGGTCAAATTACAAAACAGCTAATTAAGATTTTCTAATATTCTATGAAAAATGACACAATTAAACCACTCTGTATTAGGACCAATTAAAAGGAATGATATATTTTGATAACATTCCTATGATTCTAAGATTAGACCCTGGATACTGACCCAACCACTGTTCAGTGTATGTTTATTTGGAGTGGAGTCTCTGTCAGAGCTCAGCTGAGCAGTGTGCGACTGTGGGCAATTAGCCAAATCAGCTGGAGATAAAAGCGGAGGCTGCAGTCGCTCTGTCGCCAAGGGCTCTTCTGTGAGGGACATCATAATTACTAATATACTGTCTCATCTCACTTGCACTTTATCTATTTATTATGGGGGATGTCAATGTGAATATTTGTCATTCCACAAAAATACATAAAAGTGGCACAGCAGTTCATTTGATTAATCTTGTAAAACAACAAAGGAAAAGCGTCTTAGCGTGCCTTTGCATATATCTGTGGCGAATTAACATATAAAATGTGAATGTGGCATAAATTACCCTGGTAGCCTCTTATCTCAGAATCATATATATGCAGAAATTCAACTTTTCTTACAAAACATAATGTGCAGATTAACACTAGTGTTCGAACTACAAATACAGTAGTAGTCTTATGTTACATGCACAGTGAATGTCCATTTTCATCATAAACCCAAAACATGTGCTTGTGTCTGTGCACGCCTCTGTACTCGTTCTGTTATTCCCATGCGCACATGTGTGATGAGGTGACGTCTCCATTTGCGGGAGGAGAGCTGGGGCAGGGTCAGTGGAGCGAGGAGGGACAGTAGCTCTTGGCCTCTGTGTGGGGTCTGTGGGTGGGCGCTCGGGCCTGTCCTGTAGCAGCCTGCAATGGCACCAGGGGCCTAATGAGTCAGGGTTAATTAAACCTAAAGCCTCATGTCAGCAGCTCATCTGAGTCAGACTGACAGAAACATGCTGAAAGCTGCTGTGGTCCCCCAGGGAAGGGAGGAAGTTTATACAATGTACCAATATTTTTTAAAGGCGCTGTACTTCTAAACATGAAAAACAGAACTAGTTCATTTTAAACAGTTTGCAGTGGTCCAAACGTATTCTTCACTTTCCAAACACATTCCTAGCATCCTAATTATTCATGAAGAGTGATAAGAAGTTTTTTTTTTTTACAACTTTCAGAGACTAAAGTATAGTTTTGCACTCAGGGCAAAGCACAAAAAAACCCCCAAAACGCTTTACAATTAAAAGCTGATGGCACAGAGCATTCTCATTTTTACCCTAAGCATTCAAATTTTTATCCTGAAAGTTGATTTTACAATATATCTGTTGTATTTAATAGAATCAGCCTAAGTAAGTAAACCAAGCCCAGGAGTCAACCCAGATTAAAAAACAAAAAGTATTATTTAACAAGGGCAAAACCAAAAGTAAGTCATGCCTGCGCTAACCCAGGACTGAGCCAGTACTAATCAGTTCACCACTTAAATTAGGTCCTAAATACCTTCACTAAACTAATAGTGAATCTAAAAGTGTCTATTAACAAATAAATAATAGGTCAAAAGAAAAATACATATACCATCAGGATCAGTATGACAATCCCTGCCCTAAGCCTTATGCTCTCAGAGACAAGAGAGCTCAAGTAACCAAGAAGTGGAAGAGGAAGTGAAGAAAAGTCTGTAATTAAAAATAATTAGAACTAATTTCATAAGTGCAGACTACCCAGGGAAATTTATTTAATCAGGCGCGATAATTAGAACAACTTAGAGTCCACTTCCCCTCTCCAGCACCACTGCGTAGGCTGGTGGTGGAGAGTGGCCAGAGGCAAGAGATGGAGACATGGAAAAGAAAGTCAAGAAAAACAAAGAAAAGAAAAAAGTAACAGACTGTAAGTTGGTGGCCTGAGCTGAGTGCGCACCCTTTCATGTCCCAGGACAGGCCAGCGTTGCCGTGCCAACCCAAACAGAGGTACAAGGGAGGTCCAACACTGAGGGCGGCGCTCCTCTCCTCCCAGCCCGAGCACACCCCACTGACAGGACGAATAACAAACCGAGAGGAGCCCAGGACAAGGCAAAAACCACAGTGTTTCCACATAAAGTACAGCAACTGGTGACCTGCTTCTTTTGTCACTGCTACTGTTGAGTCAATAACCAGCCTGGACACTAGGGGTTTAACGATATCCAAGTCGCACGGTACAATATCGTTGCGGTATGAACCTCACGGTGCTATATTTATTGTGATATCATGGGAAAGCTCACGATATGGTGGGGAGGCTCATGATTAGGGATGTAACAATATCCAAATCTCTAGGTTCAGTGTTTTCCTGATATACATCTCATGGTACAATATTTATTGTGATATTTTGTGGAGGCTAACACAACAACAACTTAATATGCTACTTCCATCCATTTTCTTCCGCTTATCCGGAGCCAGGTCGCGGGGGCAGCAGTCTAGGTACAGACTCCCAGACAGGTCCTCCAGCTCCTCCAGGGGGCCCCAAGGCGTTCCCAGGCCAGACGAGAGACATAGTCCCTCCAGCATGTCCTGGTCCTTCCCTGGGGCCTCCTTCTGGTGGGACATGCCCCAGGAGGCAATATGCTACTTTTTCCTCTTAAAATGCCTTGACAAGACTTAATCCAAAGAACTAAGTCTTAAAAGTGCTTAGAATTATTATTTCTTCTTGTAGTCTACACTGAAATGGAGCAAAGGATCATGGTCTATGTAGTCCCCTCTGTCTTTTTTGAGCTATTGCTGCACCATAACTCTTCATTTAAGCAAAGAGACTTGTAATTCGATATATTGTGATGGTCCACGATATTATTGAGAGAACTTTGACGATACGATATCATGATATTTCGGTTATTGTTACATTCCTACTGGACACAAATTCATTTAAAGAAATAAGACAGCATTGTTAGAATACTGGCAAGATGAGCACATTTTGTGCTTGAACAAGGATTGAACAAATGCGTATCAAAGTCAAATTATAGTGTAAGCACAGTACTGATACATCAACATCCCCTGAGAGTGTGAAGCCAACTGAAAGCCCTACACTGTTAGAACCCCAGATAGACTTTAATCTGAGTTTTATTTTAACACAATTTGACCAGAAAGAACTGATTTGTTTGAAAATATAACAGGTGAGCTGTTTATCTGTGCTGTTAAACAAGTCTGTCACACATAAAATCTCATTTCTCATTTATCACCGGCTCCTGAAAATGTGCTGTTTAAATTTTCAGATGGTCTTAAAACTTTTTTGTCTGTGTTTGCAAATGTGTCACCATGCTGAACTTTCCACCAATAGAAATACATTATAGAACAGCCCTAATGTAATGCTTCACTTCATTTGACTTCAAAGTATCAATAGTAAAGTAGACTATCTATCCATATCGGAAAAAAGTGCTAAACATGTAAACAACTGGACACGATAAATCAGCTCACCTCATGTCCAAAACAGAAACTGGATAGACTTCAGTCATGACAAACCATGGGCAAATCAAAGATACAGCTGGATCTATTTGAACCTTAGTAAGATCTTTGATTCTTATGATGTACTAGTGATCAAAATCATGGGCCAGTTCTTAAAATGAGATTTCATGCTGGAGCAATAAAATCAGCATATACTAGAATTACCGTGCCTTTTCACAGTATGTCAGTTAGCTAAATTTTTTTTTTGCAAAGCTGAACAAGAAAAGAGAATAAATACTCTCCAAAAATTCATCTGTTTTAATTCAACACTTCTTTCCAACTAACTAAACCATTTTATTGCCAGCGGATCTGGGCACACTGTAAAAATGTGAGTGGATTTGGGGGATTTTTCATTTTTAGTCCATGACACACTCTCATACAGGCTGTTGTGTTACTGGGTGAGGAAGAAGAAACATTTTGATTGGCCTGAAAATAACTTATTCAAAGACAAAGATGGAGCAGGGTCTGATCATAAGCCTTGATTTTGTACCAAATAAAACCACCGGTGTAGACAGGGAACCAAATCTGAAAAGCTTTTACCAACACCACAACTGAACCAGAGATTACTCGAGGACTGGTGGCAGCACACATCAAAAGCACCACTCATATAAAACACAGACAGCTGAGCAGCAGCCAATCAGAGGCCGGTATTCAGAGAAGCTCTAGCCTCTTCCTCCAATCACATCGTTTGTTCGGTTTCCAGGACAATAACAAGCCACCAATCTGACACTTTCCACATGTGGAGACGACTGCGGTGGGTTTGCTTTAAGAGATGGTTTCCTACAGACTAACATGAGCACAGTTTAATATAGGAATAAGACTGACCCTTTAATAACTAAAAACAAAGACATATAAGAAAAGAAAGAGGTAATTTTACTGTGAGTCTTAATGTGTGATAAATATTTACTGCAAAACACTTATGCCAGAAAGTAAGTAATCCTCCTTATTGACAAGAGACTGGGTGGAGAAATTGGACAAGAACTGGCTGAATGGAATTGCATGTACTTTCACAAACAGAATTTAATAGTTTGCCGTTACAAGCACATAGTAATAATCATAGTAGTAGTAGTCGAAATAGTAGGCTCAAAAGAGTTCTGTTTAGCTGTGCGTATGACTGAAAGGTTTTTATTTGGCACTCTTCTCTCTCATTTAATCTCTGTCTCTCTTTCTTTTTAATTTTATGATGATTATTTATGTTTTGATTGGTGTGAATTGCAATTTTAATGCAATTCTAATTCTGTAAAACACTTTGAATTACTTTGTGTACAAGTTGTGCTATACAAATAGTATAGTTGTAGAAGCTGTAGTCGTTGTAGTTGTGGTAGTAGTAGTAGTAGCAGTAGTAGTAGTAGTAGCAGTAGTAATAGTAATAGTAATAGTAGTAGTAGTAGTAGTAGTAGTAGTAGTAGTAGTAGTAGTAGTAGTAGTAGTAGTAGTAGCAGCAGCAGCAGCAGTAGCAGCAGAGCAACAGCAGTAGTAGTAGTAGTAGAAGTAAAAGTAGTGGTAGTAGTGGTAGTAGTAGTAGCAGTAGTAGTGGTAGTAGTAGTAGTAGTAGTAGTAGTAGTAGTAGCAGCAGCAGCAGCAGTAGCAGCAGAGCAACAGCAGCAGTAGTAGTTAGTAGTAGTAGTAAAAGTAGTGGTAGTAGTAGTAGTAGCAGTGATAGTAGTGGTAGAAGTAGTAGTAGTAGTAGTAGTAGTAGTAGTAGTAGTAGTAGTAGTAGTAGTAGTAGTAGTAGTAGTAGTAGTAGTAGTAGTAGTAGTAGTAGTAGTAGTAGTAGTAGTAGTAGTAGTAGTAGTAGTAGTAGTAATAATGATAGAAGTAGTAGTAGTAGTAGTAGTAGTAGTAGATGTAGTAGTAGTAGTGGTAGTAGTAATAGTAATGGAAGTAGTGGTAGTAGTAGTAGTTGTAGTTGTGGTGGTAGTAGTAGTAGTAGTTGTTGTAGTCGTAATCGTAGTACTGGTAGTACAATGCAATCCACTAACAAGAAGGTTGGTGAAGGGAGTGATTTTGTAATAAATATGTGCCTCAGTCACACCCATTACACACTGAATAAGTGATGATAGATTTTATGATGTTGTTTTAGGTTTAATATGAAGCACCCATGACTCCACATGATACACACATCAGTTAGTCAGCGTTGGTGAACAGCAGGTTCCCACGTCACCTTTGAGTGCATGTTAGCAATGCTCACAATTTTAATGAACAAAATAATTAGCTTCTATCCTGTCTCCATGGCTTGGGCCACAGTGATTAGTCTGACATTTCAGTAAAATGTGAATGCCCAGTATGACGACAATCTATTTCAAATAGTGTCTAGCTGATGTTATTTATGGCTCAGGTCTACAGCTCTGCAATAACAACAACTCAGACTGAAACAGGAAGCAAGGAAGGTTAAGTTAGGCTCAGTAGCAGCACTGTTGTCCTGAAGACAGTCTTTAATTAACGTCCCATGAGGAGGTAGTTTGGGAGTTCGGGGGCGTAGCTTTTGCACCCGCCTTCTCCTTTTGCTTATTTCCCTAGCCATGATTCCCTTTGTTTGAGATAGATGCTATTTCTCTTGTATATTGTGGCGTGTTTCTAAGCTCCACATTGCTCAGTGCAGTCAAGGGGAACCGAACAGAGGAATTTGTATGGTTCTCAAGACGGCCAGGTTTCATTGGCCGTCTGGTTTGCATTTGTTTAATTGGCGGAGAATGTCACAATCAATGTTTTGCTTTGGATGCTGCTCCCGCCTCATGTTACCTCTGAGCCAAGCGCTTCACTGGCTGCCATAAACCTCCTGTACGCTCACAGTTTGGAAAGGCTTTTAAAAATAGGGCAGACGCCTGACTGAAGGTGGGCAAAGCAGCCAAAATAGTACTTAGCTAAACATGATAGAGACAGTTTCTACAAAATAACGAGTGTAAGCACAGAGGGATGACATTATCTGTTAGTGTTGTCAAGCTGCTAACATTTCAAACTCAATTTTGCTGAGTTATACACATCAGGCCGATATTTGCACTTTTCACTGTATCAGCTTTTGGCCTGAAATCTAAAGCACGGGCCGATATTCTGTTTTGGCCAACTTACTGTCTAAAGAATACACATAAAACTTAATTTGAACACTTTAGTGTGAGGGTATAACAGCACAAAACGTGACTACACTGCTGCTACATCCAGCTTGTATTGAGGATGAACTGAGTGAATTTAAATATATTATTTTGGGAAAACAATCTAAATGGGTCCTACATATTGGTCCAAAAATATCATGGGCCATTGGCTGTGCTGAATTCTACATTCTGGCATTGACCATGAGAAAAACCTACAGTATATCGGTCGATCTCTAGGCGTCAGTATTCAGATACTTACAAACATCCTGCTCCTGTTATCAATAAAACATACATTTTTGTTCTATGTACTTTCTGTTGTACATAGAGTTGCTTTTTTCTTCATTAATTTACAAATATAGGTGGGGTGAGGATAAAATCAGAGATGTATATTAGGGATGGGCATTCGATGAAATTTTCTTAATCGATCGTCGGAAGAAATAACGATCGATTATTGATTAATCATTAACGTTTTTATATTAAAATGATCATCATTATTATTACTATCTGCACTACTAACCTGCATAAATAAATTCAACTTTACGACATATAAACTGTAACCACTCTAGAGCCACATCAATCCGTTTGACATTATAATGTGTTTAATTCAGTTTTGCGCAGCTCTCACAAAAACGAAACTTAAAACCGCATTGCTAATTTGCATAAACTAAGCGAAGATAAAACTACAGCTCTTGTGTCGCTGATGCGGTTCAACTTCTGTCGGATTAAAAGACACGGCTCAGTGGAATACAGGTTAGTGTGACCATATTTGCGTATGTCAAAACCAGGACACCGTAGGTGGGAGGTGGTTCCTCGTCATCGACATTGCGCGACTCTCACCTGGTAAAACTTTTTCCCACTGGACACCGAAACATATGTTCCTGCTTTATACACTGTGCACATGGACTCACACTTGTCCCGAACGCAACGGAAAGCGTGGAATTTCTTGTACAAATCATCGTTAAATACGCATTTGTGCTTCGGTACGCTGCAGACTGACCGAATGTTTGTGTTTGCTCGCTCCTTCTGAGTGCAGAGAGACTACATGTACGGACCCAGTTTGGTCACGCTACGCACAGCAACCTAGATTCGGTTTGTCGATTAAAATTAACGTAATCGATGAAATTCTTAATGATCAATTATCGATTAATCGATTAATCATGCCCATCCCTAATGTATATCTTAAGATCCTGTATTGTATAGTGTGAATGCTGTCTGTGTGTTATGTTTGTTTTTTGTTTTGTTTTTTCTTTCTTTTTTGTAAATGCTATTTTTGTTCATGTATTTAGGACCCCGCCGCAAACATAATGCTACAAGGGGCTTCTTTCATAAATAAATAAAATACCGTATTCTTCAGATTATAATTCGCACTTTTTTCATGGTTTGGGTGGTCCTGCGACTTATACTCTGGTGCAACTTGTATATTAAAATGTTTAGACTGACAGCTGTGAGAGGGCACTGTAGGCTTGTGTATCAGTTTTCTGCACAGGGCTCCTGCAGAAAAAGTCGGTGTCCTGCTGCAAGTAGTGAAATATTCATCTGAAAACAGTAATTGAGCAGTAGAAAGTTTGGAGTTTGGAGTGAGCGAGAAACTTGTGAGGGACTGGTGGAGAGCGGGGATGGAGAACACAGCTTCACGGTAACCAGGTAGGGTGCATCATGCAACTTTCCTGGAAGTCATTGGATGGATCAACAAAGCCTGAACTTCAGTGACAACCGAAGTTGCGTGGAGTTGCTCAGAAGTGACACCAAGGATGACAAATTCAATGGATTCAATGGAGTCAGTGATTTGGAGTGAGATGGAGAGTTTAGTAAACTTGTTCTGTTCTGTTATTTATGCTATAATTATCTGAATAACCGTTCATATATTACGTTAACATACCAGACGCCTATTCAGTCTGTTGTTATTACTATAACTGGCCTTTCAAGATGAAATGTGATTTTATAAAATACATTTCCCCCCAAAAGTGCAACTTATAGTCCAGTGCGACTTATGTATGTTTTTTTTCTTCTTCATTACACATTTTTTGGCTGGTGTGACTAGTCCAAAAAACATGGTAAATAGTTTAAAAATATCCAGACTTTATAAAACTATTGTATTTTTACTCCTATTATCACCATTTAAATACTTATCTAATTTTACTATTGTTTAGTATCTGGATATTGGTTCTTTTGACAATCCTGTTAGCAAAGTTGGCCACTAAGTTGATGGTTGCTAGTGTGATTCCCAGTGCTATGATTGCATACTGTCATTGGACAAGGCACTTTACCCTTCACCTGTCTAAATGTGTTGTGATTAGTAGTCCCCTGGCAACAAGTTCAATTAAGCGTACAATATAAACAGCACAATAAATAATCCTATCCAAACTGCAGTACTCACGTAACTAACAGAGTCAAAGTAATTTATTTGTTACTATAAACATTCGACACATTTGGGGTACGCTTTTAAAAAATAGGGCAGTGAACTTCTGACTCGCACACAATGTTATTCTTTCTGTCCACCTGGCACGCCACGACAGGCTAATTTCCAACCAGAGTGTTTATAAGAACGGCTTTTTAACATCGCAGAGTGAGCCTGCCAAGAGGGCCCCCCAATTTTCAACTGCACTTAGCCAACTAGAGCAGGAAAGAGCAGAGACGCCGCACGTAAAAGTTAGGCTAAAAAAAAAGCACTTCAGGGATCAACAATCTTTATTACAAAGTTTAAGCAACCCTATACGCTACACCAGCCAGAGAAGTGTGATACGGTTAAAGAAAAAATAAACGCATAGGTATTATTTCAGGGCGTGGAGGTAAAAGTAGTGCTAATTATGAGTGGTACAGCTGGGAGGAGGCAGCGTGTGCACAGGCTCAAGGTTAAAGGGGCTATTACTCTGGGAGGTAGGGCTGCCCGCGATGTGATTGTAGGCACTTCATTCATCTTAAAGGGGTTGGCTTTATCCCGTTTGCCACACGCTTCACCAGCCTGTACTTTACTGCACAACGGCATGCCAATAAATGACCAAATTTAACAAAAAGCTGGTTCTGACTGCTGTAAATTTTAGATCTTATTTTGGGGTAGCTACAAAGTTACTTAATGAAACTTGCACAGCTAAAATGTAAAGGTGCACTGTGCAACTTTTTGGTAGAGGGTCCACCACTTGCTCGTCTCTATGGAAATATTATTGTTTTGTCTGAAATGTCCCGGTATGTCATTAAACGTATCCATCTCAGCAACATGGGTTTTTCTTGACTTAAACACTTACATTTCTTACTGTGAGTGGGCTCGCCTCTCCACAGATCTGACATTTAACTTGGCCTTGCGATGCTACATGCGGTTTCTGTAGAGATACATAAGTGTAATGCCATACTGGCCACGTTTACATTATGTTTTTTAGTTCCAAATTAATTGTTCTGTATTAAATAGCTCCAAATTAAAATATTCTCCTTCGAGTTTATATGGAAATACAAATTCCGAATTGAGGAATTACATAGAAAATTACATAGAAAACACATTAAATCGCCTTTATTTAATTTTGCTCAAGGTCTTGGGTTTGGGAAGGGTTCTGATTGGACAGGGGACACACAAACTTATTTATGTACCGGAAGAAAATGCACACTTCAGCTGCTACCAGCTATTTTGTCATCTCGGTTGTCGTTACGTCACAGACACAAACATGATCCAAACTTTTTCCTCGGTCGTTCCGATGATCATTAAGCAGCAGCTGGAGAATTCTCTCATCCTGCTTTAGGTTGCTCAGTTGAGAAGGAGAAGAGAAGAGTGTCGGAGATGAAAGGAAGAAGACAAACTGAGTCAGTAGCTGCTCTACCTCAGCCAACTCCCGCATCCCGCTTGCAAATCCAAAAAGGAGTGGATGAAAGTCAAGGACTGGTGGAGCTGGCTCGTCCAGCTCGCCCAACGAGCATGCGATGAACAACCAGAATTATTTTTTAAGAATAAAAAACATTTACATGATTGAGGAATAAATTAACTCGGCTTTAAGATCAGAATAAACCAGCCGCTTACTTACTAATAATAATTTTCATTAGGAATTAAGTGTTTACATGGTCTTTTTAAAGCAGAATTAATTTTTATTCAGAATTAAATTATTTTTATTTGCAATTAAAGCTCTCATGTAAAAGTAGCAACTGTGGAACATTTGAGGCAGTATCTCCATGGAGAGAAGCAGGTGATGGACCCTCTGCCAGAAAAGTTACGCAGTGCACCTTTAAAGTTGAAACATGCAGGTAAACGTAGGTTCAGTTCAGTAAGGTAAAGATTCTCTAACTCAGGATCAAATTGTGATTATGTGGAATATTATAGGAAAAAAGAATCAATAGCAATCAGTAATATTACACAGTGGCTAACACTTCTACCACCAGTATCCTCACAGTGTTACAATTTTCTCTCCTCATTTCAGCTACTATCCATATGAATACATGAACTGGAACATCTGAATAAAAACAAGAGTAAATGGAGTAAAACTATACAACTTAAGAAGCCTCAGCCACCCATCAACCAGAAAAAGAGCTGAAAAGTACTTTTGACAACATAAAGTTCACTTCTATAATTAATCACGAACCCGACATTGAGAATGGCAAACGCAAATAAACACAAACTCTATTAATAGTCATGTTATAGCAGCTTCTTCCTCAAATAGCAGCATCCTCCATCCTGTCTAGGTGCTTGTTTTTATTCTCCATGCATGACAAACCCTATCAGTGTCACACGTTCTGAAAGGTGAAGTCATTTCTCTTTCACACATATGGGTAAAGTGCTGGAGTTTCCAGACGCCCTGGCAGAGAAGTCCACGTGTGGGCAGGTGTGCCACTGTGATAGTTGAAGAGGGGAAGGAGAGAAAGGAAAGTGAGAAAAAAAGAGAGAGGTGAGAGGTGAAATAATGAGGGGGGAGAGAGAGAAAGGAAGAGAAAAAGAGGAAAGGAAAGAGAGAGAGGTGAGATAAAAAGGAAGAGAGAGAGCAAGGGGAGACAAAGAGAGGACAGAGAGCGAGGGGGAGAGGGAAAGATAGACAGAGCGAGAGATATATAGACAGAGGGAGGAAGAGAGAGGAGGGAAAGAGAAAGAGAGACAGAAAGGAAGAGAGAGTGAGATAAAGAGGGGGAGAGAGAGATAGAGGGAGAGAAAAAGAAAAAGAGAAGGAAAGAAAGAGAGGTGAGATAAAGAGGGGGAGAGAGAGATGGAGAAAGAGAAAAAGAGAAGGAAAGAGAGAGGTGAGATAAAGAGGGGGAGAGAGAGATAGAGGGAGAGAAAAAGAAAAAGAGAAGGAAAGAAAGAGAGGTGAGATAAAGAGGGGAAAAAGAGCTAGGGAAGACAAAGAGAGGACAGAGAGACGGAGGGAGAGACAAACAGAGAGAGACAGAGAGAGAGAGAGAGAAAGGAAGAGAGGTGAGATAAAGAGGAAAGAGAGAGACAGAGGAAGAGAAAAAGAGAAGGAAAGAGAGAGAGGTGAGATAAAGAGGAAGAGAAGGAGCTAGGGAAGACAAAGAAAGGGCAGAGAAACAGAGGGAGAGAGAGGGAGAGTGAGAGATAGACAGAGAGAGAGAGAGAGAGAGAAAGAGAGAGAGGAAGAGAGAGGAGGGAAAGAACAAGAGAGATTGTGAGAGAAAGGAAGAGAGAGCAGGAGGGAGAGAGGGAGAGAGGAAGGAAAAAGAGAAAGAGAAAGGAAGAGGAAAAGAGAGAGAGATGAGGTGTGAACGCTGCTGTGTAAAAGCTCTGCCGTTATCTGAACTGGAGGCACACGGCGGAAACTCACCAGCAGCCGTTCCAGTTTTCTGACTGTAATTCCTCCACTCTTGGACCATCACAAAATCTGGCTGGCTTCAAGCTTTGGCAATAACGCTGAGAAGTTTATCACAATAAAATGTTTCATATCATCCATTACAACGGGTGAAGTTTAGTAATTATTTACAAATGGGAAATTATGGCCAAGAATACGTTTTCTGTCATAGATAAAGAATTATTTTGAAGGCTTTAAAAAAGTTGGTTTTTGAGATTACTGCAAAAATGCCTTTCAATGCAAAAGTGTCAGCCAGTCAAAATTAAGAGGTCTAAAAATTCAAAATGTACTTCCTCAACACATAAAAAACATGCTGCAACTTTACCTCACACCACATTGGATTTTTTTTAAATACATATTGTTATTTGTGATCCAGACATTTAAAGGGAACATTGATTCAAACTGTGACTGTGAAATCCAACAAGTCACCAAAACAAGCTTCATTTTTGATGTAGTATCAATAATGCCATTTGTGAGTCTATATAAATAACACCACAAGGGAAAAATGCGCTGACTTTATCATGACACAAAAAAACATACAATACAACTCCGCTCAGCTTCTCCTCATTTCCTATGATGCTAATAGCACTTACCTGTGAGTTTCTGCACAAGACGACTGAGCTCCGCCTCCTTAGTGATGAGCAGTGTGAGTGCTCCAATCAGCTCTCTCTCCAGCCGCTCCAGCTCCTCCTCCTCTTCCTGGTCAGTGGGTGGGGCCTCGTCTGCCAGGGAGTACAGGTAAATGAGCAGCAAAACCAGCTCATCGGGACCACAGTCCTCTGAGGCGCGTGTGGATCCTGAGCCCTCGCTGTCTCTGGGCTTCATCAGAGGCAGCAGCTGACGGAGCACGGACGGAAAGTCTGAGTCTCCAAGAGCCTGAGGAGAAAAGACAAGTATAGATATGAGATATGATGATATTCATGAGTTTCAAATTCTTCTTATAAGTGTTATTTTTAGGACTTTCAGATTGATGATTTATTTTTGAATTGTTAATCGCTACAGCAACGATCCCAATTTTCCATCAGCCAGAAACCCAGAGATAAACAGTTTGAAAGCATTGTCACAATACAAGCAAATTATGAGGGAGGGTAAGAATTAATCTACATTATAAATTGTTGCTTTCCATTTGTGGCCTTTAATGAGTAGCTCAGTTGGTAGAGTGTTTGTCTACTGATCTGAATGTTGGCGGTTCAAATCCCTCTCTCAACATAAACATCGTTGGTAGAGCGGTCAGATCTACTGACCCACAGGTTGGCGGTCCGATTTCATCTCCCACAAAATGAATGCTGTTGCTATGTCCTCAGGCAAGACAGTTAACCTACCTCGCCCCCAGTGTCTGCGAACACCGGTGTATGAATGCGTGTGTGAATGGGTGAGTGGTTCCTAGAAAAAGCTCTGTATAAAAATGTGACCATTTATTGACATGATTTTAACATTTAAATTATATTTAATCAAAGAACAGTAATCTCCAGAAAGAAAAAAAACAATTATTAATTATTAATGACTCCTGCACAATGTTCCTTTATCATCTTGTGAAATGTGTCTTTGTTATTGCCTATCTTCATGAAGATAAATCTATAGAAAATGATAAAAATAAAATGCACATCACTCTTTGTTACATCCAGTCTCTCAGTTGTCTACTATTAACCGTGCCAAGAAAGTGTGTGTTTTGACAAATGTTTTTCTGAAAAGTCAAAAAGTGATTATTTTACTGTATCTTTCCCAACACGGCTTGCTATAGAACTAACTGCTCAGATGTACAATGTAACCTGGGATATTGTCTAATTAGCATTGGCCTCCTTTATGAGCGCAGTGAGCTCATGTTCCATTAGCTAAGAATAGCGCTGAGGTAAGGCGCATGTGAGCGAATTCTGCTCAGATTTATTACACTTTTTAACAAATGGATTCACTGCAAACTTTAGTACAATGAGCTAAAGCTAAAAGTGACTAGAACATTTGTAAAACACAGGCCATGTGCAAAACAAGGCTGATGTCATAGTTCTATAAAACAAGGGTGTGGAGCTCATGTCCGATACAAACCTTAAAAAAAGAGTGGTGAAAAATGGGAAAAGCAGAGAAGTGATGTAAGTAAATGGGAGTACAGCAGTGTCATATTACGTGAGAAATCTATGAGAAAACAAGTTATCTCAGGAAAATAAGTATGTTCTTATGGGGGTGGCAGATTTGTTTTTAATCCAAATGATTTCTGTCAAAATCCAGCTTTACCTAATTTCTCTTTGCTTGTGAAATTAATTAGCACAGTCAAATACATATTAGGTGTTTAAAACAGCTGGTACAATGAGTATCAACAGTCACGTTTTTGAATAATTGTTGAATTTTATTTGTACTACCTCTGTGTGCTTAAGTTAACCACAACTTTTCAGTGGAGTTTCGACCATGGATATGTTATTGAATATGTTATTGGATATGTTATTGGATATATTATATGCATGGATGTGTTATTGCTTTACCTAGAATGTTCCACAAAATTACATTAAAGCATCAATCTCCATGGAAATAAGTTAATGACACCAAGGAGCCAGGTTACAGGGCAGATCTGTGGAGACGCATGCTCACAGAAAGAATGCATGTTTTTGAGGTATTTTTGTAGCTATGATGAAAGTAACTGAATAAATGCAAAATATTTTAATGTCGTACTGTGAAACATTTCAGGCAAAGCAATAACAAAGCCACGGAGAAAAGCAGGTGGAGGACCCCAATAGAATCAAATCATCAGAACAGTGAAATGTAAAAATTTTGTAAAGGTTTATAGCATGAGAAGCCATGTTTTCAAATAATACTGCTATAGGCCTGACATGGCTGTACAAACGGAGCGTGTGTTGGCAGAAGACCGCATATTTATTTCTGATAAAGCTACAAATGCTCCTGCTGCTTTGTTTCAGTTTAACTAGAGTTTTCTCCCCACACACACTGTTGTTATTCTGAACCAAGACAAACAGATCCTCTCAGCTGCAATGAAAGACCAGGGCTTCGGTCCAGCGTGGGGTCCAGGGGGGATGTGTCTGACCCCGGAGGAGTCTTCACTGAAGCAACATGAAGTCCAGTGGATTAGACAAGCCACAGAGCTGACTGGTTTTAGACATGCAGAGCTTATGGGCCCATGATATCATGGAATAATTCTTTGATTCAGGTAGAACTTCAATGTTTGAGTTTGAGACAGCGTAAGGGAGTATTTCTCAGACTGTAGTACATGGGGTGCATCTGTAATATTTGTTTTAGAGATTATCTAATTTTAGACAATGTTCAGCCCCAAATTAGACCTTATATAGTCCTACTTGAGATCCCGTGGTACGTGGAAAGCTAAATATGATCTTACTTGGTGTGAAACTTTGAGAACCATTGACCTAAATCTTTGATTCTCACACATGTAGGAGTTCCCATAACCACTGCCTGCGATATGGGCATTTTTGTCTTTACGTTACCCTACATTAGAATTTAAACTATTAAGTTATATGAAATTATAGTCAGGGTATCCCCAGGTTTGACTACCCCAAATTTAAAACTTTTTTAAAGACCTTTTTAAGACCACTTAAATGAAAATTAAGACCAACATCGCACCCATTATGCAGATGAAAAACATCCAATTATAATAATGATCATTACTCACTGGTTTAAATAACAAAAATACTTTTATTATAAAATCTCATTCAGAACTCATTTACAGTAGTATGCATTGCTTGTAAAATGGTCAAAAAATCATTTATAACATTCTAACAAGACAAAGTATTTTTTGCGCATACTCCAAATTAGAGGTTCATTCACATTATGTGATTTCACGTTGTTGTTTTTTTTTTTCTCCCTCCATTTAACATTGTACTGCAGCCTGGTTGAGGATATAAGAAAATAGGCTAATGAAATTTAAGACCTTTGTGAAAAAAATAAGACTTGGACAACATAATTTAAGACTTTTCAAGGCCTTAATTTAGGAATATGAAATTTAAGAGATTTTTAAGACTTTTAAGACCCCGTGGCTACCCTGCTAGTGTCTTGCTTGGGTCAAGACAATAATTAAGGAAGCTAATATATTGAAAGATCATTGCTATGTATGTGCATATCTACAGCATGTCTGTTTATATACAGTGTATGCTAAAACCACAAAAATGATTAAAGCTTGTGGTCTTATTCCTGTTTCCTAGCAGCTCCAACCTCAGCATCGATCTCTATCCACTGCTCCTCCTACTGTATATACTGTACCTCCTAAAGCATTTCAATCTGGTCTCTGACTTTATCTCAGGAGGTGTCTTACTGACTTCCTTAATTCTATCCATCCTCAAGACTCCCAAAAGAATCTTATCATATCATCCTCCATGGACAATGAATCAAACTACCCCACTTGAATACATCTGTAATGGTTCCCTAGAAATTGCATGACTCCTGTTGACAACAATGCAACTTTACGACCAGAGCTAATGCTAGTGATTTCCGATGTCATAAATTCAAAGTCAGATGTTGGTCAAATAAATAAATCAGGGTGGACAAGGTGACATCTGTATTCGTCACTTCCTCGGCGTGCTAAGGTATCGCAAGCTGGAAGCCGTTTTTGCTCGTCTGAGTTCAAAACCATGGCCAAAGTCTAACCCAGGGGAGCATTCAGGCAAATTCAGACCACACATTTTTCTTCTTAAAACATTGTGAAATCGAATGCCTCTGCAAGCTGCAATGGCCGATCTTTCTGGGTATTTCCGTGTTCTTTTGTGGGAGACTGAATAAGGTTATAATGTTTTTTTGCTTGTGTCAAAAGAAAATGACATCCAATTTCATGTTCTCGAGATGGAAGATAACGCGAGTCTCCAAAGCGTGCTCCCTGTCAAACAATTACACTTTTTATATGGGACACTGTTGACCTGTGAAATACCGTGGGTTCAGAAGCTTTCAACGCGGTGCAGTAATGGAAAAGAGGAGTTGAAAGAGAAGATTTATAAAAGGGTAGTGTATATGAGGCTGGTTATGCGCAACAAAGGAACCGAAAGAAAACGCAGAAATATGTATGGAAAAAAAAAAAAAGAAAACATTCTAAAACCCTGAGTATAAAATGTTTTCATCAAAGTTCACATCTGATACAAGCTTATGCATATTTATGAGGTTAAACATTTGTATTTTTCTAAACAAATGATTCATATTTCACTACCCGCTGAATTGTGTTGAATGTCTGCATCTCAAAGCTCAAGTCTTGGTTAAAAAAAAACAAGTTGTACCTGCCTGTTAATATTGTATTGGTGTGTGTGTGTTTTGAATGTGATAATGTCTGAAATGTTGTGAAACGACACTGTTGTAAGCATGGGAATATGAGAATTAGCAGATACATAAACATTTTATAGAAATCTTCCTTTTAGATTGTCTTTGTCTGTCCACTTCTTTGAGTTCAAAGATCCTATTTTATACAAATTTATCTTTTAACCATCTTATAATGTTATTACCTACTCAAAAACATACTTGAAGTTGTGTTTTGTTTCAGTAACACATGTGTGAGTAATCCTTTATTATTAGTCTATGTCAGGGATGGGCAAACTTTTTGACTTGTGGGCCACAAAGGGTTCTAAAATTTGACATAAGGGCCGGACCTGGAGCAGATGGATGGAGTTTTTTTTTGGTAATCCACCTCATAAGAGAAAAAAATAACATGGGATATGTAGAAAACATAGCCCATGTCATTGAAATATCCCATAATTGAAAATCATTACAAAGTATTACAACAAAATACCTGTCTTTCAAGTCCCACGGTATTTACTATTTATTGAAATCACTTTCAAAACACTGAAAATTATTATTATTATTATTACTATTATTCAAGTTCGGTGGGCTGGATTAAAAAGATTAAAGGGCCACATATGGTCTCCGGGCCGTAGTTTGCCCACCCCTGGTCTATCTACATCTCCAAAGCTTAAAATTCTCTGTTCCACCTTGTGATGTCATGAAGATGTAGTTTTCAAGTTAAAAGCTATATGTAGGGCAATATGGACCCTTTAAAATAGCAGACTGATCCAGTTGCATACTCATAACTATGTATGACTGCAGTGTCCTTGTCAAATAAATACATCTGATATCCAAGTACGTTTCATAATGGGCACTTACACGTGCACTCCATTACAAATATAGCACACAGAAAGTACAATTACATGTCTACTATGCACGATCATAATTTTCTTGGAGCAAACAGATCAGATAAATGTGATTTGTTTTTGTGATGATGTTGTGATATGCCTTGTAAAGAACTGTCCAAATAATGAAACCTTAAACGCTTCAAAATCAGTCAAAATCTGAGAGCAGTTGAAAAGAACTGACCAAATGCATTTACTTCTCTGAACTCAGGTTGACTCTTTGGCCTTTCACAGTACACAGAGTATACAGTAGTCCTGTAGGAGGCAGGGCCGACTCTGTCAAAACCAATACACATCATGTTTCAATAGCTGCAATTCACAGTAACCCTGATACCGAGAGGCTACTGGACTTCTTCACTTTATAGGCCTGCGTACAATTACCTTTATCCCTGCACCAAAGCCCTATATACTTCAGTATTAGAGTTTGTGTGAGTTCACATGTGGGAGGAAGCATGCACCGTAGCCGAGAGATCTATAAAGGCTACTGTCAACATCGTGCCACGGCGCCAGAGCAGGAAATAAAGCTCTGGGTGTATAACAGGGTCTGAAGTGAGTACATCTGAGTGGGAAGGTTGAGTAAAGCTCTTTCCAACGCTAAAAGCTCAACTCAACAATGGAGACTTCATATACAGCTGGCACACAGGCTGCAGAGGAGCAGAGGGCAGCAGTGTGGACCTTCCTGAACTTTCCATAATGTTAAACAATCTGGGTTTTGTTTATGAAAATGTATGATTTCACCCGTTTCTGATCTACGGGGTAAAAGGTTGTGTTCACATTCTAGAGTTTGATGATGTTATAATTAGGGGTGTCAAATTATCGCGTTAATTGTGATTAATTAATTACAGTCATATTTAGCGCCTTATGTTTTTTAATCGCGTTAATCTCATTTTTAATCTCTAACTTTACAGTTTCTGTATGCGAGTTGCTTTATTATAAAATATGTTTTTATGTGTTGTTGGGACAACACACACACAAAAAACACATTAATTATTTTTTTATTTCGGTAATTCCACTCATTGCCGGAAACCCACAACAAAACGCGCGCAGTAAGAGCGATGCAAACGTCATGTTAACGTTTGCGGCGTTAGTCGCACAATGGACGAGGTCAAAGAGCCAGTAGAACAGAGGCAGCAGTGCACAGGTAAAAACACATTCGTGTCTTGGAAATTATTCTCCCGACGTGAAATATAAAAGAAAATAACAAATATAAAATCACCTACAACTTAAATGTCACTGGTGAAAACAACCTGCATAGGCTCATGATGTCTGCACTACTGTCCTATAGTGACCTGCCACATGAGGGGACACGCACACAAACACACACAAACACACACACACACACACACACACACACACACACACACACAAACACACACCTTCATCATCGTCATTAACCTGAGAACGCGCGGACCACGTTTCTTTCCGTAGTTACTGCGCGGACACCGACGTGCTCCCGTGCGCCGCGTACGTTTTCTCGCGTACGCTGCGTAAACCGCGCTTCCTCCTGTGCGCCTCTAAACCAGAACTAACACCAAGACTAAAACCGGGACTAACCCAGTCCAGGACTAAACCAGGACTAAACCAGGACTAAAACAAGGACTAAAACCAGTGATCTCATATATAAAGCATTTCTCTATCAATAATATTTTTAATATGGTTAAGGAAAGACTGGACTTTTTATTGTCTTTAAGTAGACAAAAGTTATTATGTTCAGATTTCCTAGTCTTTGCTACTTTACAGCAAACAGTTTCTTATTCATGGAGACTCGGGCTCAACAGTCAATTTGGAGAGATTTGTTAAATAAAACTTTATAAGTCACTTTTTTTTGTTCTATATCAGGCTTTTGATCTGCCACAATAATGTAATAATGAATTCAAATGAAAATACCTCAACTTGAAGGCTTTTCTCAGCATTTTTTAGGTGAGATTAAAAAGAGATTAATTAGATTAATTAATTACAGATCATAATTAATTAATCTCAATTTTTTTTTATCGCATGACAGCACTAATTATAATCAGTGTGCAAAATACCCGTCAATATTGAGGGGGGTCCCCATCTCTGAACTGAACAGGCTCAAATGTGAAAAGACACCACGGTGGATGCCACAGACAGCCTAAAATGAATAGGCCCTATTCAGTTGATTCAACTTATAAAATGAACTGCATTTAGTCTTGTGTGAGAAATGCTACAGTCGGACTACATCCAAACCAGAGTCCTGACCCAACGGGAGCAGCTCTGGTTCAGGCTAAGCTCAGAGGAGCTGGAGCGGGGAGTGGTGTTAGGTGCCTCGGCCTGAGAAGTGCTCTCCTTGAGAAAAAACATGAGCGCGGCGAATGGTCGGACCGCTCAGAACAACATAAAAGGAACCAAACGGGATTCACGCTTCTGTCGGGATGCTTTGCACCACCTCGGAACCAGCCACTGTCCCCGAGCACAGAGGACCAGAGCAGCCCGCCTGGACCTGCAGTCCAAGCGCATTCTTGCTTTCCACGGAATCAGTGCGCAGGTAATGGCACGCAACTGCTCGGACCCAGTCCATTGCGCACCGGTCTTGTACGCGCCCCCGTCTAGACGTCTAGAACCAGGACATGGAGGAGGGAGCCTCCGGACCTATATGACCAATGCTCTCGGAGGAACGCACAAGACCAAGGACTGGACCCCCAGTCCTGTCCTGAGGGGCTGCACGCTACACAGTGAGTGCTCCTGTGTCTTTACCGCTTTTGGCTGCTGCTGTTACTCGGGCTGTGGGGTGAGTTGCGTATAAAGTTCTACATGCTGTTGTTTTATTAGTTCATGGTGATAACTTGAGATGAGGACGGCCCACGGTTTTAACAGAGAACACTGATACCTTTCGCACACTGGTTACAATTTCAAACGGAGGGCAGGGGTAATGTACGTCTATGTGAGATTTGTTAATATTGCAAGAAATAAAAAATCATATGATCCACAAATGATGAACCATATCATTATTACTTGTTAGGGTTTGGTTCAAATTTGTCATACAATCACGTTTTGGGAGCTGAATAATGGCAATATTTTCTGAGACTCTGAGAAAATAAAATAATCTTTACCACGTCCTCAAAATATGTTTCAATGAAGGAAAAAAAAAAAGCTATAAGGGACTAACAGCATTTTGCCAGTATAATGCTACTGTATGAATGCAATAGTACTAAATGTGGATAATATGCACTAGTAATTCATTAATAATTATAAAGAAAATAAAGGAATAACAACAAATAAAGGAATAAGCAATAAAGAAATACAACCTTGTACAAAACACTCTTAACTCCTACGTATTGCAGACTTTTTATACAAGTCTATTGTGCAGACTCTTAACATTACAATACAGTCTTATATTAAAAACAGGATTTAAGGCTCCAGGTCTGAGCCACAGAATAGCTGCAGTAATAACAGGAAAGTAACATTTATACTACACCCATTACTTAATACAGGCGCATGCTGCCCTGGTCTAACGCCGCCATTATCCGCCATTAGAATAACAATATCATTACAATCAAAACTGCACTTATTAGGAACTGCAATTACTCCGATTATATATTCTCCGCATTATTATTTGATCAACTCTGTATAGAAATAGAGATAAGAGACAGAACACTATGCAAAAGTTGTAATGAGGACAATATGACATAAATTGATGTTTAGGCAGTAGCCCCAGAAACTCAGACAAAGAACTTCAGAATTATGACTTTCCAAAAACCACCAGGGCCAAACATGGGTTTAGAGTGTTGAAATATTTGTACCGTTGCCATAACAATAAAACAATTCTCAACACAATATTATATGTTTCAAAGGGTCAGATGTCTTCAGAATGTCACCTATAAACAGGAAGTTGAAACCCATTAACACCAAACAGACCAAACCATTCTTAACCAACCTTAGCCAAAGAACATTTTATGAATCTTGTAATATTTTTATTTATGTTGTGTGTTGGATACCCATTTCTTTCTGTCTCACACTTTTGTACATTGTAGATCACATCATGTCTTTGTTGGGAATAGTCTCCTCTGATTGGTTAAATGTAACTTTACTGTGAGATCATTGGCTTAAAGGTGAAGATTTTCCACCAATCACCATTGCCTTTGTGTTTTCAGTTCTGGTTTAAATCTAATGCTGCCAGTGATTGACAGATTACCATTTGGCAACCTATCCATCTGAGAGCCCATACGGTTTTACATCTCAGCCAATCAGAGAGCTGCAGCCAAACTCCGCCCTTACAGGAAACCAAGTCCAGATGCTACCCCTGGAGGAAGGTGAGTGCTTCAGTCTCCAGCTCAGCGCTAACCAAAACCAGGCCTGAGTTGCAGCTCTCAAGCCTGCACAATGAGGCTTTCTCTGGGCCCAAGGGCACAGGGGTAGTGGGGGGTTGGCTTATTAAAGGTGGGGGTCTATGTTGGAGCTTGAGAAAATTTGGCTGGCGTTCAGTTGCTCGGGTCCAGCAAAACACAGCGTCGCCAGGAGTCACTTTACAATGATATCACCTGTTGTTGTAGAAACCAGAAAAGTCATTTGCATATTTTTGGGAATCCACACATATGCGACTGGTTTGGGGTATGTAATCACATCCAATTTGCATTCACAAATAACAACATGCAAAAAAGCTGGAAGGGGGACAAGACAAGCGCCAAAAAACAAAATCCATAAATCTTGGAGGTGGAAGAAAAGAGAGTGCACTTTGACTGTTAATTATGAACAGAGGAGAAAAGCTAAGCGCTGATTTGTGAACAGCTGGGAAGCAAAAAAGAACAAGTCTACCCCCAAAGACGAAAGCGAGAGACACTTTGAACAAGTAAACACTGCAAATTGAACTAAGATCTCAAACACTTTTCAGGCAGGCTTTTTGAAAGAGGAGGAATAAATACTGTTGAAATTACTACTTTTGAACCAAGTGGAGAAAGGTAACAAGCTAAACATTTCAATACCAGGTTTTAATGCAATGTCAGAAGTAAATAATAGTAGTAGTGGTAGAAGTAAGAGATTTTAACATCTGGGATCACCAGTGCAAGTCAATAACCTGCAGCATCAGGTGCCCATCCAGATGTCCACCCCTATATGACTTGAGACCAGCCGAAAGACTTTTATTTTGTTTGGTATACTTTAGTTATTTCCTTTTTTTTATTTTAAAGGTGAAGATTAAACATATCTTTCTTGCATGTAATAAAAGGGCTTATTTTTCCACAGAACTGACCTGTAAAGAGGCCTTCTGCATGTAGCTGAGAGATATATTATTATATTTTTATTTACTGACATGAGGTGCGCTCACAACTTCATAGCCTGTGGTACGCAGCCATATCCTGCAGAAGTCTTTGCGATCAGAGATTTAAAATCTCACAGGATTCTCCTCGTGTCTGTGGTGTGAGCTTTTTGTCGCACATTTAAAAATCGCTTAAGACTGAAAAATCCTGTAGTGTATGGCAGCTTTTAGGCCTCACCCTTCCTCTTTGGACACATCACCTGATATGCTTAAATCCAATAAGAATTCAGTTTGGAGATGGAGAATATGCATAAAAATCATGATATGGTCAAAATACCCCTAGTGGGTATTTAATTATGCCCACAGACAGTACATTTATATAATTATTGTTACTGTATTGTTATTTTTGCTACTTATATTGAATTTATTATTGCCATTTATATTTTTGCTCGTTGTTATTATATATTGTGGTATGTAAGTTACTGTGTCCAAATAATTTCCCTTGTGGTTCAATAAAGTTTGTCTAAGTCTAAGTAATCTCCATGGACAGAGTCTAGTTTAACTCCATATTGTACACATTTGAAGCAAAGCAGTAACAGCTCCACTGAGGCAACAGGTGGCTGACTATCCTCCAGAAAAGACTCATAATGCACCTTAAATTAAACAATAACATTATTTTTGATGGGCCATATTTAGAAATGACAGGTACATGCTCTTTGTAACCTGTGATGACGCAAGAATATGTTCGGTGGAAATGTTGTGTTTATCCAAAAAGACGGAAATTTAGCTCAAGTCCGGGGCAGATGGAGAGGTTCATCCGTGAGTTTATCTGTAGCTGTGGCTCTGCAGTCATTATTCTGTCACACTCTGAGGTGTGCAACATGTCTCAGGTCGTCCACACTCACACCGGAAACAGGATTTTAAACATGAGAGGATCTGTGCGTTACTACACAAAGATACAGCGTAAATCAAAGAATACGGGACAAGATATACAGGACATTGTATAACTTTTTGGGACAATCTTAAGTCATTGTTGAATGGTAATGCTGTAGCTGGGTGTATTCAAACACTGGACACTAGATGAGTATTAAGTTAATATTCTATTGACAACAGGACGAATAAGATTGCATTTCTAAAGTTCCAGTTAGATTCAATTATGTTTTCATCCATCCTTCCACCCCCACACAACTGTGGCATGCAAATGTTTGGCAGTGGAAAAACAATTACAATGTAGTGACTAGTTTTGTAGTTTTGTTACTTAATTAAAAGCACAAATACTGGAGCAAAAAGATACTCAAGTACAAGAATCACATGAAAAAATCTACTGGTATTAAAGTACCAGTAAAAAAAAACAACAAACTTAAATAGTCAAAAGTAAAAGTATTTTGCACAGATTTTGAGATCTTTTTCAAATGTAGTTATTTTAACAAAGATTTGTGCTTAATTTTGTTCAACAGAAACACCTGTTTTGATTTGTATATTTAGTTTGCTACAAATGTGTTAAAGATAAACCCTCAGTCAGAAAAATATGTTTATTTTTCACTCCTGGTCAAAAATGTGTGGAGCAGAAAATACAGATACCTGCTCTCAAATGTAGTGAAGTAAAAGCAAAAAGTATCCACTTAAAAATGTACTTAGGTAAAAGACAGACACCTAAAATTTATACTTAAGTAGTTTACTACTTTTACGTTCCACCACTGGTGTTATACCACAGTTTTCTTTCCTTTATTTGTGCCTTTTCATGGGTTTAAAACAAGAGTCCTTTATTCTATAAGCTCTAGATCTACTGACGACAAGTGATGTTGACCAACAAGCGAATCAAAGTATACTATGCACCAATATCAAAATTCCTTGAAAAGTAATATGCATACTATATTTCACTGCATATGTGGACAGTCAGGGCAAACTGTCTGGGCAGATGGACAACTTGTGCTTCAAAGTCCAACCTGCTATATTTCAATTTGCATGGTTTCTGAAGGTGTAGTTGGCCACACAGTTATTGGGTAAGATTAAGTGAAGATTCCACTTGGCAATACTTTAAATGAAGAGGTGCTCTTCTGTACCTCACGTGGGCTAAGAAAAACGCAAGAAAACCAGAACTGGATTTGTTTCAGAATAAATCTATTACTGCTAAGTAAATTATGTACAAGGCTAAGTCGCTCTGTGACTTGTCACTTTCTGTTTACTGCCAAAGCAAACAAGCAGACGCGCCAAGTTCAGAGGAAAACCTTAAAAGTAACAGAAATGCAAAGAGAAGATAAGGCCAGTGATTGATTAGCTACACCAGAGGAGCTTTGAGTTGAGGTGAGAGATGGGATGATAGACAGTGGCCTGGATGGAAAAGCTCTTAAAAGGTAAGGTGACCTCCTACCACGCCTGATGTCAGCTCTGTTTGTGTGAACGCAGGGACATAAATCTGAGACTATAAATGAGGCCTGAATGACCACACAGAGAGCGAGCTTTGCCCTGCGCACTGACCTGGACACAAGCTACATGTTACCATAGACAGGAGGCAAGATTACACATTTTAAAATATATTATAGATATTTTTTTTTTTCATCCGAACTTTCATCTAGGAAATAGGAATATGTGTGGTTTAAACCAAGATAAATATTCATAGAGTAACAACATTTAAAGGAGCACTATGCAATGTTAATGAAGGACTTGTCTCTATGAAAACTGTATATTGGGATGTTTCACAGTATGGCATTATTTTTGCCATATTCTTGTCTCCAACGAGATAAGCAGGAGACTCCACCAGGTCAAGTTGTTGGTCATATCTGTGGAGAGGTGAGCCAGCTTATGGGAACAATGCAAAACTTATTTTTGGGCAATAAACACCTGAAATTGAAACAAACAAACAAACAAACAAACAAACAAAAAACAAACAAACAAACAAAAAACAAAACAAAACAAAACTGCAGGATAGATAAATTTAATGTCATACTGTGAAACATTCCAATCAAAGCAAAAAACATCTCCACTTTGACGTAATGCACCTTTAAAGACAGAAGCAAATAACTATACCTTATCATGACAAAAAATTTACAGTAATGTTGTCATTGAACATAACCGTTCAATAAAAACATTATTCCCCCCCCAAAAAACAAACAAACAAAACTGTTCAAACCACAAATATCTCTCTTAGAAAATCTGATCTGCTCCTTTTTCCCCTCCAGTGAGCATCGCTTATTCTGTTCAATTCTGGGTGTCAAAGGTTGGCTACACAAAGCTGGAGGGCTGTAATTTAGTTTAAACTGTGGGAACCAATCAGAGCCTCAGAAAGAAGACAAAGCCCACCTTTTCAGCTCCACAACTATCATCACGGCTCCTCAGCACACGACACACTGTCCCTTCACTGGACATAAACCTAACGTAGTGCACTCTTCATCAACCAATATATACACATCTCTGTGCCAAGGAAAATTTTTAATATTGAGGGAACTTCTCAAGGACTGCAGATGGAAATAAGCTTTGAGAGCTACAGTTTAAAGGACAAAGCATCTCTTCACTGTTTTCTTTGATTAACGCTCCTGTAAACGGTCCCTGTAAAATAAAATCAACAAACTAAACTAATTAAAGATGCATTATGTAACTTTTCTTGTAGAAAAGCTGTGAAATGCTTTTCTCCATGGAGATGTTATTGCTGTTTCTGGAATGTTTCACAGGATTGTATTAAACCTTTCTGTCTTGTTCGAGACCAAACAAGTTACAGGTCAGATCTGTGGAGAGGCAACCCTGCTTGGAGTCAAAATATCTGTTTTTCTAGGTATTTAGGAGCTACAAAACCACCTGTAATTGAATAAATTTAAGGTAGAGTTGTTTAAAGTCACACTGTGGAGCATTACAGGCAGAGCAACAGTATATCCATAGAAAGAAGCAGGTGAAAAAAGTTACATAGTGCACCTTTAAAATAAACAAAACTACTGAAGCTTTGTGATTTGTTGTTACAAGGGCCCATAGAAAGATCATGTACTGAATACCAAGTAATACTAATGAGGAATAATTGTAGTAAACAAAAAAAGTCATATAAGTTTAATGACTGCCACTACAACTACTACAACTACTACAACAACTACTACCATAACATGCTGCTCTAAGTTCTACTGATACTCCAAAACAATTAGTAAAAAAGTATAAAGAAATGGTCAATATTGGCACATATGATGAGCTAAAACAATAAAGTAAAAAAAGAAAAAAAGAAACAAAACAAACAAAAAAAAAAAAAAAAAAAAAAAAAACACTTAAGAAACAGTCTGCAATTACTTTTGTGCAGTGGCTCCTTTCTCAAACTCAGACTCACCCATACAAAAATCCCTGTCCCAAACATGACCATATTATGTATAGTTCACTGCTAATTGAGTGGGAGGCTCCAAAAGGGGGAACATCCTGAGGTACACACAGGGATCTGGGACATTGTGAACCAACCACAATTTAACCAAAAAACAAAACAATCATCTCTAAACTGTGCTGTTTCATATCCCATAGTAAACATGACATTTCCTCCATTTTGTTTAGTTGTTTTGCCATAAAAAACATGTTGTGCGATTGATTAAAGACTTTGATTTGCTCTCACAGATGGAGTGGTGTAACACATAGAAAATATCTTGGTGCAAATTCACAGCTAAAATCACAAATCTTACTTGGATTGAGTCATTCTGTCTTGTTTGTACATAATAATTGTTTTCATATGTATTCCAGTTTGAGCAGTAGCAGACGCAGCCTTTAGGGGGCACTGTTGCACCACCTCCAAGCACCTAAAGCAGTTTCTTAGCATTCACATATTGTAACTGGCTGAGTTTTTCCCTCCAAAACTTGGTGGAGCCCTCAATAGACAGGAAATGGGCTGGGGCAATGGGACGTGCCAGAGATTTTAAACATTTTGGTTACATTTAATGTGAATCGTGAGCCATGCAAATTATGTTCCTGTTGTTGTTGTTGTGTCTGCATGTTTGGATGGAGTGAGGGAGTTTGCTTTGGAGGCTGAATGAAAAACATTGGACACTTCATGAATGTGTCCATGTCTGCGTCACCGGCCACTGCCTCACCATGACTCACTGCACTGTGGTGAACGTTAAGACGTGTCAGTTAGAAGATCTGCCCTGATATGAGATAAGTGAGGACAGCTTAATCTACACAGGGGAGGGCCAATAAATGTGAACAAAAAACATATGCTGTAACAGAAAAACAATGCTATTTCATAACCAGACAGTATTGTGTATTTGTATCAGAGACATCCCAGACAGATTTATTTACATGTGCCGGCAGCTGTGATATTAAACCTTTTACCTCATAAATGAAAAATGTGAATACTGTATGGATGTTGTAATCCATGAGCTACTGTGTATTTAAGTTTTTCTCAATCTAAATGCACTCCACAAGTAAACATGTCTGAAGTGGAGAATACATTTCACAGTTTTTGACACATATTGCTATTTGAATTTTTGAAATCAAGATTAAATTTAAAGGTGCAGTGTGCAACTTTTTGGTTCGGGGTCCGTCACCTGCTTGTTTCTATGGATATGTCAGTGCCCTGCCTGGAAATCTCTACCTTACATTTATTCAATTGCACGTGGTTTTATAGCTCAAAAATACCTAGAAAAATAGGCATTCTGACTGTGAGTGAGGTCGCCTCTCCACAGGTCTGACCTGTAACTCGGTCTGGTTTGTCTCAATGAAGACAGAAAGACTTAATGATATAGACAAAGAAATAATGTCTCCAGGAAAAAAAAGCATTCTCAGAAAAGTTACACAATACACCTTTATAGTTCACATTTTAAACACATGATCAGACTTTTTGAAGGGGAAATATCCCAAAAAAGTACCACATTAGAATGGTTTTCTTTTATCATGAGCTTAATCAAAGTTTTATTTTGACTGACTCTGGGATGTTTGAGTAATCCTGTATTATCCTACACAGAAGGATTGCTCAGAAAATTACCCCCCGTCCCCCACTAATTCCCTAATTGCGATTATTTGAGGAAATGTAAAATGATTATCTGGGTATGTTACAGTTCAGTATTAAGTTTGCGGAAAAGATGTAATCTTATTTAACTGCTTAAGTAAAAAAAGACTTCCATGCATTTCAGAACATGTTTGTGAAACTACAAATTCCTAACCTACAGGGTTAAGGTCATACACGTAATAAGACCTCCAGGAAACAGGATATTTTGCTGTTTGTAGAGAACATTACATTACAAAATTAATTACAGTCTTTGTGCTTTTATAATTGTAACCTTTCAAATTGGATTTTCAAATCTTGCAAACCTCATTTCAGAGAATTAAAGGAATGCACTGCCCTTTTCCTTTTACCAACATTGTTTACTGTCTGCTATATTGTTGTCATTTTGGACTATGTTTCCTCATAACATTTAATGATCTGGTTGCAAAAATAATTAAGACTTTGTATAGTGAAAAGTATGAATAACACAACCCAGCATCCAAACTTTGATCAGAATTGAGGTTTTGAGTTGACAAACAACCACAGACAAACTCTTCTCTGCACTTGTTTCTTCACTAAACATTTATGCACTCATCCAGGATAAACAGAAACAGCTCATCTGCTTTGGTGTCTTCAAGTGAACACCTGGAGGAAGCGGGGAATTATGGTTAAAACATGATGGAGGAATAAAACACAGTAACGGATTTATCAGAGTTTATGGCAGCACAAATGATAGAGTTTGGGCTACATTTACATGGCCAGTAAAATCAAACAACTGGAGAACTAATTATTGGTCTGTGTTTACATTCATAATTGTGATATTAATGAGATAATGTGTCAGAATCAGAAAACCAAACTACATTTGGACTGCAATGTCTGCCAAGAAGAACAATGACGATATGTGCTTCCTTTTATAGTTGACATTAAGAGTAATGTTTTATTTTGTAAAATAGTTAAATGCTTTTAGTTAAAAACTTGAACATTTTGAAGTATACTTGACATAAGCCATGTTACAGTGAAAAAGGAACTGTAAACCAATCACACACACAACTCCCACAGTATTGCACAGTAAGCGTGCTCTTTTACTGACCCTTGGTGATTCACCTTGGTGGGGGGTACAGAATGGCACAAAACCGTAAACCAGGAGCTAGCCAAAAATGACTCATTTCTTATTTCACAATGATTATGTCTCAACATATTTCCAAAAAAAGATAAACAAAAAAGATAAAAAAAAAAAAAAAAAAAAAGAGTTATACTGTATTCATATGTATATCTAACTCTACAATAGGAGTGGGCAAAAATATCGAAATATCATGTCATTTAATTTGATGATACAGTATCAATATCATGGGCTGCTGTATTGATATATCGCCAAGAGTATTTTTTGGTATATTTTACTCAATTATTTTGTTACAGCACTAAAGTTTTGTTGCTTGTTTAGAGTAAGGAAACTCATTTATGCAGCACATTTGACATTTTCACTGTTTTGAGTAAAATGTTTGTGTTTCATATGAACTTTGCACAAGAAGTGGTTTAACTTTTAGTAGACTTTTAGTATCACAGCCATGATTTAGTCATTATTTATTATTAAACCGTATCGAATTGATTTGAAATATATCGTATTGAACCAAAAGTGCACTGTATTGAGGTATGTATCGTATCGGCAACTAATTAATGATACCCAGCCCTACATTATAACCCTTTCTAATTCAACTATGACATGAAATGACATTCATTAATTTAACAGGGATCATAAATGATATGAGTAATACTTTGTGAATTACATGTTTATCAGCATTTATCAGAATAAGAACTATTCAGAGACCACCGGAGACCACCGCTGCGTGACGCTATCAGCTCACAGTGAGAGGCTGGGTCATGTGACTAACCCTTCTGCCCACATGCATAATGAGTCAGGCAGTTATAATCATCCTCATATACAATGTGCAAAGCATCAAAAGTACAGGGTGCAGTCTTGTACTTGTACTACATGGTGGGGGCTTAGAGGGACACAGACCACATCATAAAGACTGAAGATTATTCTCACATTTGTGTTATACAAGTTCACACAAGAGAGGGACAGAAATGTGAGGAATTAGCCACACAACAACAAGCCACAGTCTGGGTTGATGCTGGTACAGAAAGACAACCTTTCAAAATAAGGTGAATGGAAGTGCATTTAAAAGTAGTTCTCTCTCTCTGTAGTAGTGTCATCCAAAAACAATATTTAAAAGGTCATATATTACACAAAATATTCATAAAACATGTTTTAATATTGGTACCTCATCAAAAACACACCCGGAGTTGACTTTTGTCTCATTCACACATGTTTTGAGTAATCCTTTATTATTAGTCTGTCTGCATCGCCAAAGCTCATGATGCTCTGTTCTGCCTTGTAATGTCATGATGTAGTTGTCAAATTAACAGTTTCATTTTACCTTTAGATCAGTAGAGACATAATTTCAGATCTGAAATCATCCAAGATGTATAGAGTTTTAAAACAATGGAGCACTTCCGGTATTACCACATGACATCACAAAGTGTTTTTCATTTGAGAGAAAAACTCAGCCTAAATATGCAGGGTTTGTGTGTTAAACGTGTGAATGAAACAAAATTCCAAGTATGTTTTTGATGAGGAAACACCATTATAACATAGATCAGAAAATAGCATAATATAGGCCCTTTAAAACTATATGAAAAGTAAATACACTTCTGAAAAGTTAGAACATAAGTAATTACATTTTAAATAAGAAAGGTAGGGTCAGTTGTTTCATTGGTTTATTTGTAGTAGCAACAGCAGTATAGTAGCAGCAGCAGCAGCATAATACATAAGAATGAATTCAACTTGTATTTTAGTACATCATATGAGACACAGAGTAAAATGATCATATAGAAACTGCAGCCCATATACTGCAGAAACAGAGCAGCACCTTTCTGCCCATGCACACAGGAGTCTCAGTGTCACATGCAGGTAACATGTTGGTAATACAGTCCCTATAAGTCTGAATGACCCCAGTATATGAGTATATGAGGTTGGTCTCAGGACTGACCACACAGGAGAGAGAGAGTTTACTGAAGTGTCACAGAGCTGGAAACAACACCAGTCACAGGGCCCAGACTTCTACAGGAGCCCACACCAGAGCTGCGGGCTGAATATCAATGGTTTAGTTCAGGGGGAATTTGTACTACGTTTTCAGTTTGAAAACTGTTTTGCAGATTATTCTTGTGACAAATCTACTGATTGGTCAAAATAAGTCTCGAAAAAGCCGCACATTTTCAATTCTTTGCTGTTTTTCAACCAAATACAGTGGGTTTTTTTTTTACTTGTGTGCTACTTTCAGACAAATGTATGGTTTAAATCAAGTAATCATTCACCCATTCACAAACTCATGCACGCAGACCAAAGATGATTATGTCAAGAGCGGGATTCAAACCGCCAACCGTTGGGTCAAATCAAACAGTCTACCAACTGAGCTATGGCTGCCCCATTTAACAGCTCCTTAGACCTCCTGTGCCATTGTTCAAATAGAAAACAAAATGAAAATAGAATATACAAATATAAACCTTCACAGTATAAAGTTGACCACTTTCTCGATGTAACTGTTGGAATAATCAAATGATTTTGAAAGTAGAGACAGAAAATATTTTGGCTGGGAGGTGTTCCAAAACCCCAAACATTCTCATTGTTAACAAAGCAAATAGTTTTGACTGCAGGCTTGGGCAATACTATTATAAGTAAATAGTGATTATGAAAACACATTTAATCAATATTGTACTTGACTTGATTTTATTAAAACAAATATTCGCTCACAGTTCATTTTCAGTTGTTATGCCAGAAGATAACAATGAAAAACCTGTGACAACCAGATAATCAAAATCATTTTATATCAATTTTGGACTCACAATGCACTGACGTAACTCTTAAAATTATATGTTTAAACAGACAACTGCTGTGGAAACAAACTTTTCTTTAGGTAACAGTTGCAGTTGCAGTTTGGAGTGACCTGTGTGGGTGACCTCTTATTTATGTGTATGGTGTGAATGTGCGGTAACAATGACAATAGCCCTCTGCTGACACTGGCTGGACTCAGGCCGAAATAGAACAATACAAACAAAATGGTCCCGGGTTTGGACTGAGCAAACTTTCCCAGAGTTTGAAAGCCCACAGCTCAACTAAAAACACCGGCGTGCAAGAGAGGAGGCAACTGCCAATAATATAAGACTCTCACCACAAGTATCATCTCAGAGAATATTTGAATATAGAGGAAATCAAATGAAGTAATAAGACACTCACTCAGGACTAAGCCAGGGCTAATTCAAGCAATCATAGGATACTCATGAAAATTGTGTCTGAAGCATATCCAAAAACAGAAATCCTGGGTCTGGATTAGGACTAAACCAGGAATTAGAAAGTGGCAATATGTAACTTTACTGGTGGGGGATCTGCCACTGGCTTGTCTCCATGGAGATATTACTGTTTTACCTTGATTATTTCACAGTATGGAAAATAAACTTGGTAATCACAATAGAGACAGGTTATTGGTCAGATCGATAGAGAAGCAAGCCTGCACATGGTATGTTTTTGAGGTATTTTTGAGCTATAAAAAACTTAAACAAATGCAAGGGACATATGTTTAATACGTATGTAACAATAACTGAAATATTGTTATGTTGTATCGTCAAAAGTCTCACAATAATATTGGGGGCTGTCACAATATATCGAATTACAAGTTTCTTTGCTTCAATACATAGTTTTATAGAAGCAAAATCTTATAAACGTAGAGAACTACATATCCCATGAGTCATTTCAGTGCAGACAACATGAAGAAACATGTTTTTTACTTGAATTCTTGGGATTATGATGGAGATAATTCACACCAAATTCTTGTCAAGGTATTTTACAAGCAAAAAAGTGTCCTACCTACAATTATATCAGCCTCTCCAAAATATCGCAATAAATATCGTACCGTGAGATGCATATCGTGATAATATCGTACCGAGAGTTGGTTATCATTACATCCCTAATGTTTAATGTCATACTGTGTAACATTTCATGCAAAGAAATGACATCTCCATGGAGACAAGAAAGTGGCAGACCCTCCACCTTAGAAGTTACATAGTGGACCTTTAAGCTTTTCTATCTCCATGGACTCAAGCAAATTACAAGTAAGGAGTGTTGATAGGAAAGCCCATTGATACATAAACCAAAGATGTTCATTTTCTCTTCTTATGTACTTTCAACTTCTTGGCAATACAGTAAAGTGTATTTTCCTTGTTGACATGTTTCGTCTGCTAGCTGCAAGCCATCTTCAGAACTGTCACCGGTGTTAGTGGTGACGTGTCGTATATCAGCTGTTGTTACTTCCTGTAGACGTGGTCAGCCTGATGGACCTGGCTGGACTTTTTGTGTTTTGTGTGACTCACCAGAACACAAAAAGAAAAAAAAACAGAGCAGAAAAACCTAAAATCCGCCATACCAGACCACTGTAAAAGAAATAACCACATTATGGATTGGGCTCGGGGCTCGGGTCATTGGATCGGAAAACAACAAGTTCAAACGCTGGATCAGGGAGGCCATTGAAATCAATTAAATAAATAAAACTAACTAAATAACAACAGCTGATATACAACACGTCAACACCCACACCAGAGACAGTTCTGAAGATGCCCATTCATACATGTTTTTCAAGATTTTTCAGCAATAAAAACATCTACAACTGAATAAATACAAGATAGTTAAGTGCAAAACTGTGGAACATTTCAGATAAAGCAATTACATCTTTATGGAGGGACATATATGGCTAGAAAAGTTACATAGTGCATCTTTAATCAGGATAAACAAGGAACCAGAACATAACCTAGTATTAAAAAATGCAAAATCAAAAGGACAGGATTAAATCGGTCTTGAGGTCTTATCGTGACCAAATAGTGATCATTTAAGCAGGTCTAGATGAGTAGTAGTCTACAATTCACACACACAAAAAACTCAAATAAATCAGCCAAAGAACTCTAAGTAGAACCAAAACAGTACCCAACTGTAGATTAAGAAATACAGGGTTGCAAAACAAAAGCATGTCCAAGTCCATTTTAATTTCCAAATACCTCCTGGATCTTCTCTAAACTCCTTCTAAACACATTGCCAAGTTACACACACTATATCCCAATGTGATTTGTACTCTCGCATATTTCACCATATCTTCTGACGAATCAAAACTAGCAAGCATGATAACTTGGATCCAATAACGGTCTCTACTGGACTGCTTCTTGAGAAAACCTTGGAAATACAGAGCTACAACTACATCCAGCTAAATTTCTTCAACCTAATTCGCACTCCTTGCTTATCTCCCCTGAGTTTAACAGATCTCCTCCGCTTCCCAGAATCCCTCTTTTTAAAATGACTAATAGCTTGACAACTTTTCTCACACTTTATGACAGACTTGGTAATTTCCTTAAAAATGTTGTGAGTTTAGTCCAGAACAGGTTTGATTATCGAAGTTGCCATCTCTGAGGCCCTGTCTACAGCTGGGTCCTGTCTCTAAAAAATTCAAAAGCTGATGACACATAGCTGTTATTCCTGGCTTTAATTGAGCTCCCATTCACAAAAGAGACTAAAGAGACAGAAAGGGCAAAATAAAATGTGGATATTTTGGCTATCAACAAGTGACTGAAAAGGTGCTAAATTAAACAAATTAGTTAAGTATCTCTGTTTAACTACGATTTCAGTTTTAGTTTCAATGTAATTTTACAGAGGAACCCAGCATTGTCCCATGATCTTTGTAACACCAGAAAGATAAAGTTTTAGTAGAAACCTTGGGTAGACCCTGGCTTTGAAAGTGGGTCACTCTGTAATTGTTTATATATAAAAATTATATGAATGCTTTGCATTTGGTAAATGTATAATCTTGTACGCTGTTGGTTTATCTGAAAAAGAATTAAAACATAATCAGCCTGACCAAAACTCAAGAAGTTCTGGGGATGTGTCTCCAGGTGGGCCTCACTGTACAAGTTGCTCCTTTCCTACACAGTGACTTGTTGTGAGATAATATATGACTTTGTTACAGTGAGCGAAGTGGTCTCCTTCGTATCTGTCCCTCTCCTGCAGGTGGTAGACACGTGATAGTGTTTGTTGTGACTGATGGAGCACAGAACCTAGCTACTAAAAAGGGATAAACATGTCAAACATCTTCTCTGAAAGGAACTGGCTCCACCAATACAACATGATGTCTGCTGCACTTATGCCACCAGGTCTCACCTTACATTTAGCATAATTGTCCTTCATGACTTAGGTTAGGTATACAGGGGAATTGAACCAAGCTAAAAGGCATGCACTACAACCACACAAATGCAAAAAATATGCCTACCAGGAGTTTTTAGTTGAAATTAAATTAAATTAAATTGTGTATTCCCTTTTGAAATACTTGGAAAATATGGAACCTTTTCTACCACATATTTAGGTCGCAATTAAAGTGATGTCCTGGGTTCAATGCCTGTTTGAGGACAGAGATAATTACATAGTAAATGAAACCATGCTTGCCATTTTCTGTAAAAAAAAAAAAAAAGAAAACATAAAGAACATACAGAGCTGTAACAGTAACTCATTCAGTGTTTGACTTACTGGCCTTTGTTTATCGAACAAAATGGCCCAAACCATGAAGTAAAAGTCCTCATATAATCCTACTTCACCCTCCGTAACTTTAAACACAAGAGGTTTCCTGCAAGGGTTTGGTCTATTCAGGAAAAATGGTAAAATTTCAGCAAAGTCAGCATGAGTGCTGCAATACCTAACCTCAGTGCTTTCAGACGGAAGTGGGGTCGTGGTTACAAGAGTGAACATGAAAACTAAGTACTACAAGATTCAGTGTAATTGTTAAAAGTCATGTATCCACACAATTTTCCCTTGGAATAAACTCTTAAAAGCCACAACCCACCAATGACAGTGTGCAAAGTAAATTTTTACACAATTTCTACACATACATGGCCACCCAAACTGAACACATGCTTATCTGTTCACAATGCCTATGAATTACGGCGTCTCCCAAATGCACCATACAGACGTGAGAGCCAATAAAACATGTCATTAGACAGACTCAGAGCAGGAGTTATGGCACAGAGAGACATCACAACAACACATGAAAGCAGACGCAGCATCCACTGACCCTGACATTCAACAGAGGAGAGGGCTTTAAGGCTCCTTTGGAAAAGAAAACCTTCCAAGTGCTAATTTAATTAGAGTTGCGCAATATGACAATAATGTCGTATACCGGAGTTTTGAAAAAGCGTAATGTAATAGCGCAGTCAGCAGTTTACTCCATTAAATATATTCTCAGCCATTTAACAGATATTAAACCTCTATTTTGCTGTTAAAATATCTTCATATCTATATATCATTTTATTCTCGGTAAACACCTAGTCCACAAAATCTGAAAATATATAAGCCTTGCTAAAGAAGAGTTACAGAGCGTACCTGAACTCATCACTGGTGAGATATTTTATACATATTTATTTATTTATACTGTTCAAATGCACATTTTTGCTGTAATATAGCAAGGTTTTAGGTCCAGTCACTAGTCTATGTGCACAATGATATTTTCTCTTCATTTTTAAAGGTAATAGCTCTAAGCAAGAACAAATGGAGGCCCAGAGTCCAGATCCCGCTGTGAACAGAGGACATGACTCCAAATACTGAATACATTAAGCAGTGGTGTACTGTAGGATCTCCTAAAGGCCCTCTGTATGAGAGTGGTTATAATTATACACTGCATTTATTAAATATTTATTCTTAATTTCCTTGTGTTGCATTTTTTTCAGAGAGTTACACAGTTGCAGACACATCTGAGCAAAAACTGTCCCATGGCTCAGTCCGTTCTTCATTTGTTACATTTATCCTCCTTTTCTCACATGCAGCACTTTCATCATCTCATTCGACATTTTCAGTGTGGGAGTTCAAAATGAGCAGGGCACATGTCTCCTTCAGTACTTATCATCTTGCACACAGCTTTGCTCAGGTAATGCTCTTGTTCCTTGTCTACAAGCAGACACAGCCTGGGTGACTTGGGTAGGTCCAGTGATCACCAGGAGTCCAGTAGTTCAGCATCATATTGGTAAAAGTATTAAAGTACTTGTCATTTCTTCTAATACCCTTCTAATAGTCTTGACAAGGTCTAACATTTTCAGATATAACTGTCAGCGACTCTGAGTACTCTGAAAGAAATGCATGGGGGCAGAGTTGGGTCAGTTAAGACAATATTTTTTCTGGGTGGAGACTCCTGGCCTGAACACATAGCGCCTCAGTGCTCTTCTCTGAAAGTCTGATAGTTCCCTCAACACAGAAGATCATTTGCCCATGTTGCACCAATCATAGCCTTTTATCTGCAAAGTGTCATTCATATGTGAATATTACTTCCTCCAAAATCTCTTCAAACAGCATTTAGTGTTCCACCTGTTGATACACAATCAACACATGACTTCTAATGGAATGGATATTTGTCGCAGTTCAGACATTTCTCAACACATGCGCAATTTATGCATTTCTCAGAATAGTTGAGAATTTCCCATTGTATGCATTTCTGAGAATAGTTGAGAATTTTCCCTCTTTTGCCTAACGCCCAAATTCATTTGGAAAGGCTTCAGTATCTGGAGCCCTTATGTGAATAATCAGAAGATGAATGAATGGGCAGTGATATTCGGTATTGCAATGATGACACTTTCCTAAAATAGTACTTACTTATCACTTTCTCATCTGAGGGTCAGAAGAGGAGTGTCTGCAGGTCTGTTGTGCTCAAACATCCTGCATGAGTCCAGAGTCTGATTGGAATACAGCTTCATCAACACAATATTTGTAAACGGATTGGTGGAGGGCCTCAGAACATGTGCCAGGACACTGGAGATGTTTAGAGCGCTCTGAACCAGTTGGCCAGCCGTACGGGAGACAGTGCACCGATCACTTGCACATAGACAGTTTTGTTGAAACATTTGGAACATGTGGGTACTGTGAATGTTGAGGGATCTCCAGGCTTTTTTATTATTTCCATTGCCTGTCATAGAATAATGCAACTTGAAGACAGAATGAAACTGTTGCAAACTCTAAAGCAAGAATCTCGAGATTTTTTGGGGAAAACCTCAATAATCTATGTGTTTTCTTGCACATGCTTTAGCTAAGTGAACTCTTACGCTCCGCTTCTCTCTATTGTTCCACTTGGAGCCACATGTCCTTCTTTGATTTATATGGAAACCACAATCAAGAATCATAAACCTGGCTGACAAAGACCTAAAATAACTATAATAGTAAAAATGATAATTCTACACTATTTTGAGTTTAAATGCATATGTTTAAGCGATATTTATTTAAGTATTATATTGTAGATCCACTCTTGATGTGACAAACTGCATTACAAAAAACACAAGGAAGCTTTCTACAACAAACATGGAAGGAGTCTCTGGAAGTTGCCAAGTTACCAACCTCAAACATGCACAATTAGCAAATCCTCCAGCTTGGCATTTCTGAAACTGAAATTGAACTTTCCTTTAATAAGGTGACTCGCAAATTACCAACAGTTAGGCCATTGTATAGTAAAAATAGTAGTAGTAAATAAAAATAATAATCCTCTACCCCTTAACTGTATAAATGGTTTTTAATTAACCAAACATGCTGCCTGTTTATTGTAACTAATTTGGTTCCATCTATAGAATTATTATTCTATCTATCTATGTTGATATAATGTGGTCTGTTTAATTTCTGTAGCCAAATTGCACATTCAAGGTTGTTTATAGAGAGTAATCAAATCAAAAGAACTACACATTGAATAGGGGAAGAGAAATAGAGACTTTATACTCAATCTGTCTCAAATGCTATTCCACAGATGAATTTCATTTCTGGTCCAGAGCTGATGTGTCCAAAAATAACAAAATGGCAAACTTGTCCAGCAAAGAAGTATCCTCCTTTTCCTCTCTATACCAGCCCTTCAGAAATTTATACACCAGCTCATGTTGAAAACGAAGTACAAAACCATTATTCAGCTACAATCGATGTCACAATCGATAAACACTAAATGATTTGCAATTAGTTAGATTCAGGCCTGTGTGCTCCAGTTGTTGAAATCAAACAAAGGGTTAGGTTAAGGACACTAATCAAAACAAGATGCCACTGGAGTTGTCTTGCGCTGACCTGGTTCAAACTTTTTAAACTAACGTCAAATAATTCATCACTTAGTTCTACAAAGTCAAAGGTGCTAGGGGGACTACACAGGTCTCGGATTAGGTTTGATGTATTATGGGCTTTCTGACATCCATTTGACACGCTATACCCCAAAGACTGTCACGCACTGGCACAGTCATTTAGCAGGTAAAAACAGAGCGCCGTCCCTGTCACAGATAGGCAACTTAAACAGCACCTGATCATACATGCAATCCACGTGTAGAGATGTGGTTACACGCTCGGCGCAGCCCCAGGGAACTGTGGGTAATTAATGACAGAGCCGGTGTGGCAAAAGTCTGTCCCTGATTGACCCGCTTTGACCTTTCGCTGCTTAGTTGCCATAGTGATTGGTCAATCTCGTTCGCTTCAAATGATTGGTTCGTTCCCCGGGGCGACAAGGTGGACTTCGGACTGGGCATCAATGCACAGAGCACAGGGGGCAGTAGGAGGAGCAGCACACCGGGGTTTCACATGGGTACAATTACACACTAAAGAAGAGGCCTTGTCCTACCTTCGCTCTACGACCCAAGGGCCCACCTCCCCCATTAACAAATACATCCATCTCTGTCCACACATCTGGACGTCTCACCCAGGCTTTGCAGTAGGGGGCAGTGCCAGTCTGTGAGGGGAACTCTGGGACAGAAACACAGTGAGAGGATGACCTATCCAATACAGTTAACTACTTGTGGTCTATTCCACAAGAGCACATGCATGAAATGAAAGTTCACAGTTTAAATTACAAAGGTTCTCTTAGCTCCGTCATTGTGCTAGCTGTAGTAAAAAGTGTGTTTATAAACAGTCAGTGAAAATGTCCAGCTATAAATAAGTCCATGGACAGAGACAATGGAGCACTACTGCCTGCACTGTTCTTTAGATGCTCTCATTAATAACTTGGTTATCTGATGTGCCACACTTCAGTAATCAATCTAAATCTACCACAGTGACCGTGTTCAGAGTGTATCAGGAGAGGAGATAAAGAATGTGTCCACTTCAGAGGCATTCACAGGGACACAAAGGCAGTCTATGGGTAGTGACCTCAGGCCTGAGCTCAGCAGGTAGTGACAAATGAGCTGACAGTTAATCCGTCCTGAGGTGGGCTCAGAACAGAGTCTGTTTGTGACAACAGGAAGTAAGAATGCTGCAACGTGAGCACATTAAAGGACGCACATGCATGAATGCACGCATGCACACACCTCCAAACACGTCCAGACGAGGTTTCTGAAGCAGAGCATGATGGGAAAATGGTGGAAAATAAACACGTGGTATGTCAAAAGTGGGGTAGAGGGTCGTGTGCCAGTCACTGCGATTCTGAGGTCTAAAGCGCTCCACTGGGCCGTTACGTCTGGGGCAGTAGGTCATTGTTGGACCTGCTGCTCCCCCGCCATCTTGTGATGGTCACTTTTTCTTCAGTGGTCCTTGTTAACAATCTGAGGGTGAATGTAGTGCATTGTGGGATTTTCCCCAGTCTGTGGTGTCTTTCTGGAGAACACTCAAATGAAGTCTGACGCCAGGAGGCCAGCTCACCAGACCACACTGACCTGATTCACCAGGGACTAGTGCCAAGAACCCCCTGTACGCAGGGGCCACACCACCTCACCAAAACTGTGAGAGCTCAAAGCAACTGCAAATGACAACATCATGAAGAGACCAGACCTCTATAAAGAGCCACGATTATGTGTCGTTTGGTCAGAGCAAGTGTGAGAAAGTCACGCTTCCATCGAGTTTCAATGTGGGAAACCGTCAAGTTCTACACAGCACAAAAGAATACAATTTTTTAGAAGAAAAAGGCCACAAGAAAAAATGTTGACAACTTTGACTTTGCAGTTTAGGAGAGACAATAAACAAAAGAAACAGAACTGACTCAGTTCAAAACAATGGCACTAGACCACAGGGCCTTGGAGTCAAATGAAACACTTTAAACATGAAATCCTTTTGAGAAGAACTTATCCCTGCAGCACTACAGGCGGGGGAATATCAGAGTAGATTTTTGCTGCTAATAACAGCGAAATGTCCCATAACGTCTCAGTTCATTGGCCCGGGTTATGGATCTACAGCCAGATGCTTAGTAGAACGTTTAAAATGCAGCACATGCAAATGACTATCGAATTGAAAAGTGGAGGCGGCGAGGTTTATTATGAGGCTGATTGAGTCTTGTGTGTTCCTCCATTATAGAGGAGAGACAGCATGAGTCTCATCACAGCCAGTGGGACGTCCAGGCTATTAGGGAGCAGAGGTGGGTAGAGTTAGATTTTGTGTGTACTTGAATTGTGCTAAAGTTACACAATAGGGCTGCTGCATCGTTTTGCAAGTATTGCAATCACAATTACACTTGTGATAAACTATAATAAAAAGTAGGATTCAGTTTGGTGTATTTTGTTGATTAAACCCACCACCATTATATTCACAACCATTTAAAAAGTTTGCTCTTATTAACGTATAATGTAAATGTAACTTTCTAGTCAAATCCCTGAGTTTACACCTTTATTTCACATTTCATCTCATTATATCAACATTAAAATATAAATTGCATATCCATGTTGATTGTACCCATACTCAAGTAAGTAACTGTAATTATTTTTGAGCATTTATTACATGTTTGGCCACTCTCCCACTTATATGCAGAGGTAATACTCAAACCCCAAGCCCCTGACAGAGAGGTAATGATAACAGGAAGTGAGATGAGTTTGCAGTGCTGCCCTCTGGCCCTGCAGCGGCCCATCACCTCCGTTAAAAAGGCCCTCATATAAACAGCCTCTCTGAGCCTATTAAACACACACTACATTAGGCCTGAGCTGCGCAGAACAATGTAAACACAGCCGGTTTGGGGTACCAGAGTCAGGGCGAGGGCGGGGAGGTGGACTATTCCTGCCTCTTCCTGGGAGTCAACGGCATCACCACTGCTCATACAGTTGCACTGCTCTTCAGCCAAACACAGGAAGGAAGACCAGGGTAAATAAGGCATGCTTTTGATAACAACGGCCCTCTCTAAGTTTCAGTTTGGGTTTGAAATTCAGACAAGGATCAAAATGTTTCAAAACAGGGAAGTGTAGTGCAATGCATGAAATCAGAAAAGACATTACAGGAATGAACTGGTTGAGTGTGACTGAAAAACTGTTGGCAAGTGCTAACTGTGACTGTAATATTATTTGAGAGGGATTGTTTAACAGTACAACTCGCCTAAATCGAAATAAATCAGTTTTGGTCAGATTATATTAAAACAAAGCTCAGATTAGACAGAGTGGAACTCTAGTAACAGAGTTTTAGAAAAAGTAGTGCCTCCAGTTAGCAAAAATGTTGTTGATATCAGCTGAAAGGTGTCAACCAACCCAGGGTGATCTCTGGTGTTGAGTTAAAGCGGGGGACATTGGGGTTAGCCAAACATTAAGCAATAGATCTTTGTTTTCATTAAAGGAATTCATACAAATTACAGAGAATGAGATAAGGGTCAACTGTGGTGTAAAATGATGTAAAAGATATAAGAAATGAATTCCACTATCACTTTAAAAACATTTAAGATGAAAAAGAATAGTCAATACCAGAAACACAGGGCAACAGAAAACGTAATATGCACAAATAGATAAGTGAGTATACATAATTAGACATTAGAGTTTGTAGAACAGATATGACAACTGTTTTTGACACGAGACAGAATCTACCTCCTCCAAAACCAGCAACTGCTTTCAAATGGACACAGCATTCACCACTGGGAGAGAGGGCGGGGGGGGTCGGTCAGTCCAGGTCAGTCCCACATGTGAAGCCATTAAACAGTAGGGATCGGGAAGAGGTCAGAGCCAGACATCTGAGGCCAGTGCCCCTGAGTCATTTACACCCCTCTGTTACAATGTGTCTCCTAAAGACCATCAGTGGGGGGCAGCAGAGAGGGACAGGAGCTGGTGGGACGTACTCCACACCCCAGGGAACAGCCCAATTACAGCCTAAGCTCCCGGTCTGTCTGTGGCATGCAACAGAGATAAGATGAAAGTCCCAATATGAATCTTTATTTTGTTTTTGTCATCAATAAGAAAAAGTGTGTAAGTCCAGTTGCCCACAAGAAGATGCAATGGAAAACGTTAATACCATCGGTGATGTTGTGTGGAATGGCTAGGACTAAAGGTGAATGACAGAAGAGACAGTCTACTGACAAAGTGCAGTCACCAAAGTTTGAGTGTGTCCAGAGAGGTCAAAGGTTACAAGTCTGACACTGTACTAGGGGTTAATGGGGTTTGGGGGTCACTATATGTCAACACAGAAATACCAGCAAACTAACAAGCAGGTTTTGGGTGTAATGGGCTACATAATGGGATTACATATGGCAAGTGAAGTAACTATCCAACTGTATAATCTGCTTGATGGTATTAAACATAGCATAGTGGGTTTACCAAAGTTTCTACAACCCTGTTTTATATTTCAGTGAATTTGAAACAAGTAAGCCTGCATCAAAGAAAAAAATACAATTAAAGTAAAGTGTTTATTCTGTCAATTAACAAGCTAGTCATGATAGATATAGAAAACATAGAAACTGTCTGTAAGTGCTCCATAAACATTTTCATGTCTGGAGTGATGCTAGCTGACTAGTCCAAACTTCATTTAAGCAGCTGGTCTGTATTATCTATTGTATCTATTTACAACATTATCTTGCCAATAAATGAACAAAATCGATATATAATTCAAGATTGGTTAATTAAATCCCACAGCCAAGGACACTGGTTATGTTTTTTTAAAGTTCACTGCTCCAATGTTTTAAAATAGCACTGAGAGTTTGAATATTCGATAAAAACTAGACAGGAGACTTGGCTCCTGGGAGCAGGGACAGACAGTGCAGTGCTGTGACTAGTAATAAGGCTAGAGCCTGAATGTTTGCAGAGCCATGAACTGGTAATCCCAACAGAGTAGAGCCACAGGCCGGTGACATATGATGAAACATCACTAATGCAAGACAGAACACCAGACAACCACAGCATTTGTATTAAAAAGAAAATTCACATTTCCCACACTAATCCAGAGCACACGCATACAGTATAGTACAAGCTGGTGGAACTTCTACATGTGCTGGATGGCTTGTACCAGGAAGAAGTATTGTGAAACTAAATTTTCAAATGTGACTCTGATGTTTTTATTAGACTGAAAAATGTACACTCCAAAAACTTATTTGGCCTAGAGGAGGACCTCCACCTGCTGTTTCCATGGAAATGTAACACTTACCCATCTCCATGAAGTATAGTTTACTTTCCATTTCCATGGAATCAAGCATGTACTTTTAAGAGTGAGTAAATGTATTCAACTGTAAGTCAACTAAACAGTAAGTTTTGTAAAACATCTAATAAAAATACATAATATAATATCTAATTCAAAATATAGTAGACTCACAACAAGGGATGCATACTGAAACTAGTATCAAATATCAGTCCAGGAAAATTAGCTGGATAAGGTATTGGTGCCCAGGTATCGGTTCAGCTGATATCCTGGTTGGGCCTATAACTGGACGTAATGAGACTATTCACTACTGGTTGCCCTGGACATCTCATAATGTTTGAACTTTAATTCATGTTCAGTAGTTAGCTGCAAGACAAACAAGTAAAATAACTCAACTGCAAAAAACATGCCATTTTCATTCCTCACACCAGCACGGCCCTAAGTTGGATCAGTGTATTTCTACTCACCACTATAACAAATTCATATCAGAAATACATTCATTACTACTACTATTAGTGCAAACAGTTACAGTCAATTTCTACTGAAACCTCAAACTCAGGTTTCAGGGTTTGTTTGTAGATAGAATTTATTGAGTAGGCTTATGTATCTAGTTACTTTTATGACTGGGTCTAGGTGCAGTACTGGCTTAGAGAGGGTTGTATAAAGGCCATGTTATGTTCGGGAAGCGGTGAAAGGGTGACTGTTGAATTTCTCCTCCTTCTAGAAAATGTGAATGCATCGAGTGACACTTTCTCTGGAGCTCACCCAAACCCTCCTCAATCTGACCCATTCAGAGCCAAACCCAAAGCCCCAGACACCAGAACACCCAGCAGGAGGTCCAGGATAGGCGCAGGCCGGGTGGCAATGTCTGCCAAAGAGGGGTCTGGAGCAAGTCAATGGTTAGACTAGACATGAGAGAGAAATAGATTAAAGTGAATTGCTATAACATTTAGATTTAAATGTTGAGAATTTTTTTTGGCATGTAACGATAATTTACATTTAGTCAGTGATTGAAATGAACGATGAAATGATTCCATAGTTAAGAGATAGAGATATGCCAAACTATGGAAGCTTATAGTCAAAGGAATAACATTTCCAGGGAAATAAACAGAAGGAGGCCTTCTTCCATGACAAATAAGCATCAGTTCTGTGGAGTTGGGAAGCTCTCTTACTAAGGGCACATGTTTTCTTACTTTAATTTTAATCAGATGTTTGGTGCAAAATTACTCAATGGTTTTAAATAGTACATTAATGCTGACAAGATATGATCATGCCTTTAATGTAATTCTTAGTCAATATGTCAGAATTTGCCATTTAATACCTAAATAGAGTAGACAACTTATGGGAAAAAATCAAGATGTCTTGGTAAAGTTTTGATTTGTTCTTAAAGCTATTCAATATTTGATGTGTTCCTCTATACATCGCTCTCATCAACCTGTTGCAATAACAAATAAGTAGAAAATATTAGTGTAAACCAAATGTCAACAGAGTATGCCTAATAGCACAAACTGCTTCGTCTTGCATATTTCCACCGAATGTAAAGAGCACCTCTCATCATCATCAAACCCAGACGAGAGTGAGCCTTGAACTTAATTGCCCCAGTGCCCACACCCAGAGCTGGTCAGGGCTGGACTCAGGTCTGAAAGAAGCCCCAGTGTGGACCAGGCTCCAGGTCTAGACCCGGACCACAGCGGCCCTCACATACTCAGGCTGCACAAACAGTCTGACCACTCCCCCACCAGAGCCATCTCCAGCCACCACCATCTTCTACTAATGTCATTAACTTTGTCCACATCGAGCCAAACTGAAAAACTCATATGAAATTAAATAAACAGAGAGGGCACAGAGGACACACTACTCATTTCCCCTAATACCCCCATAAAAGTCGATTGCAAATACAAACTCGTACGCTGCACTTAAGGCCCTGGAATGTGATTTATGAAGAATGTCTGATTTAAGCCAATTACTATGCAGCACTGGTGGTCAAAATAACTGCAATATATTAAGATGGATACTGATGAAAACACCTGAGGACACTACTCCTCATGAGACAAATAGACCTTCCTGAACAGTTGCCATGCTGTTTTCAATTATATATAGTTAAAGGCACATATAGGGATAGTTTTTAAGTATGAATACATTATAAAATATCACGTACATTTATTTTATTTAATTCATAAGTTTCAATTGACAATCGTGCCAACTTTTCTTCGCCTCCAACCACCAATTACACTATAACATTGGCTCACTTAGTCACTCTGACAGTCATACAGCTAAGGAAAGTTAAGTGTCTTGCCCAAGGACAAAGAAACATTTAGCATAGCTGGTAGAGAGAATCAAACTATTTCTTTAGTACGTAAAAGGTTTTTCAAGTTAGTGAGCTCCCATCCCACTGTAGCCTTGTATTAGGAAACAGCTTGTGGTACAGTGCAAGAGAACTTTGCACAGTGTATTGACCAAACTAATGTTACTACTTATTATGTGGGTTGGTTAAGCTGATTTTGTCATAGGCCATGTCAAAACTTTAGATAAGCTCTTCCTTGTTCTTTGGTAAGTTTTCTGAATAACCTTCGCTGTCACGACTTCATAATGTAACGGTCCATATACCTAACTCTTTTTGGCCCACATGGCAGTGGAAACCAATCCATGCCGTTCCAATCAGACCTGTAGCACTCATATTAAAAGTACGAGCAGACAACACAGAGGGAGGAGGGGATTAAAGTGGAGTCTTGAAGTAAACAGACAATAGCCCTGGAGTGATGTTTTTATTGAAGTGAGCAGCGTCTGTCCCAGAAACAGGTTTATGAGCTTGTTTTTAAATTCACATTTGGCACAGGACAGACCTGTTTTTTTTTTGTTTTTTTTTTGACATTTTCTCTAATAAGATCTACTGTTGTCATATTGCTGCTTCAACAATATTCATAATGGAAATTTGCAAAGTCTTCAAATAGTTTAGGATTTGCTTTCAATCTTTAAGTTATGTACTTGTGGTTGTTTGTCACTCAGTTTTATGAGTGTATCAAATACAGTATAAATATTCTATAATCATGTATCCATCTCTAATGTTTTTGTTTGTTTGACACCAAGTTGTACAATAAAATGCATTAAGCGCCATAGTTAAATTAGTATGACAAACTATATATCCACTGGAATAGTGTGATTTAAATTTGTCTGGCATTTCTAAGCAAGACAAGTTAGAAACTAGGCAACATCTTAATTACAACTGTAAATGTATTCCAAAGCAGACCTTGGATTATGTGTACTTGAGACCCTGCCACAGAGCGGCACACGTGCACATCCGCCTCTATCCACCCCCGTAAACTAGTGCTCAGCCAAAACTCAAAACCTCTAAACAACATGAAGAAAATTTGACATTTTTTTTCTCTCCTGTTTACGGGATCTAAATGTTTTTCTTTCAAACACAACTGACCTTGTTTATGAAGGAGTGGAATCTGCGTTTTTTCCCTGTCTCTGTCAGTTTAACACAACATTTTGGCCCACTGGCAACACAGCAGACCACAAGTACCCATTTACCTGCTGCGCGCCGCTCATAAAATGTTTACCCAAGGCAAAGATGTGAAAGAATAATTACGCGTTTAATCACAAATTAGCTCAATATGTAGCTTTCTCACTAAATAAAGTCAAAGTGTAAAAACGTTTAGGAATCCACTACCACAAACTGATTAGTTCCAAAAGTCTGTCAGAGCTGTTAATGCTGTTCCTATAGTTTATATACTGTGGCTTTTTAAAATGTAAGCAACAACTGCCAATGTAAATACCCCCTCTAGACTCTGTGTTTGAGTCACTGTAAATAAGAGTAAAAGCTAGTGAGATACACTTTACAATGTATTGGACAAAGCTGCTTGAAATTTATGCCTCTGATGTCCAAAAGTTGCAGACATTATTACAGAAGGGTAGAGTTTTTCATTGCGTTCTTGGCAGCAGAAGTCAATGGGAGGTGTAGCCAATAAATAGTGCTGTCTTTTGCAGATTTATGTGACCCGTAATAGGAAAACCAATGCAGCATTCCCACCAATAAAGTTTACTAATTTGAACAGTTTTTAGCATGTGATAAAGAAAATCCTGCCACTGCTGGATTAAGGATTGACCATTGCTTTAAATATCTGTTGAAATAAAAACCAAGATGAAAAAGTTCTGCATTAGGACCCACAGTTTTTCATTTGTGAGACTATAAAGTACTGGACTATTACTGTGAGTTTGTGAGACTGTTCCAATGCAAGTCTTGAATTATAATAATTACAGCTAGTGTTTATTTTGGCAAGCTGCAGATTTTAACAATTCACTACAGCGCAGAGGGTATGTTTGAATACTGCATTAGCATATAATTGTAGTAATATTCAACACAGTAATTGCATATTCCAGATTCCAATTTTAAACACTTATTGGAGTCAAATTAAAGGGTCAAGTTCAGATGTGTTTGGGATGTTAATTAATTTCTATGGCTGGTGGTTAGAGAGTATGTTGAAACATACATTTTCAATATAGTTTAGCTCAAATGTTAATGTAAAAATCAATCTTTGACTTTGTACTCATACACTGTATAAAATAGGAAGTGAGCAAGGGGGCGCCTCCAACTCCATCAAACTCTGGCTCCAATTGACTTTACGTTGAAAAATTGTCACCCTTCTCTTTGTAACTGCTACAGTGAGCCTTGTCATTTTGATCATAAAATGGTTGTGATGTTTTATTTTGCTAGTTTGTTCATAAAAAAAAAAATCCTATCCCTAATATGGAACCTATAACTTCTAGTCTTGTGAGCTTCATTTGACTGGAACCAAATGCTATGGGTGACGTCACACTCACACTCAGTCCACTTCTTTATACAGTCTATGATTGTAACTCAATCTGAAACCCGTATATCCCGCGCTTTAACCTCTCTTTACCCTTTCACCGCTTGTCCCATATGTGGATAAGTTTGTGTATAGGAGGAGCTCTGACCTGCAGCAGGAGTCTCTCAAAGGCCAGGCAGGAGTCCCATCTTGGCAGGCTGGGGTGTCCAAGGGTTTGGGCTGTGGCCAGTCCCAGCTGCAGCACCCCACAGTGACTCTCTAGAGCCCCCCGACTGCCCCCGAACGGCTTCACATAAGAGCATAGCTGGTCTTTGGTCACTCGGCCTGAGAAAACAGACAAGAGGAGAGACAACAGTGAAATTTCATCTATAGAATCTTTTTATGATTTGTTTTGGGAAAGTTACCCATTTATTAATCAGTTTTGGCTTTTTAGGTTAATTTCCACAGATTATTTACTACAAATTCACCCAGAGCTTTTTTTTTAACCACAAGCCTATAAAGGAGCAGTGTGGTCATGTTTTGTGCAGCAGTATAATGATATTAAAGTGTTAATATGAAGCTTTGTGTGTATTTTTAGGCAGCAGATTGACCAGAACAAAATATTGGTCTACGCTGGAGATTTAAGGATGATCGCCAATATGCTAAAAAGTCAAAATATTGGCCCAATAATATATCGGTCTAGCTTACAATCTTAACTTATCGTGTGTTGTCTCATTGCAAACAAATAGATGTGTGAACATGCCTGCATAGTTCTTTATTCTGAGAAGAAGAGTACACAGTCTGGATCTGAACAAATAAACAACTTATATCCAAACCATAATAGACTTTTTAATAACCGTCATACATGCAGCGGAGGGCAGAGGGGACTCACTGATAACAAAGAGGAGAATAATATTATCTTAATGAGTAAAAACACAGAGAGGCTGAGAGAGACATGAGGGTGGACATGTGTAGAGTGGTGATTCTTAACTAGGAGAAGAACCACTTTAATGTGCCAACTCAGAGGATTTAAAGAGTACTTGCAAATTAGAGCAAGACAGGACTAGACTGCAACATGTAAGCAGTAACATATTATACTTTAGCGCAGCACTCCAGGGCTAATCCAGGACCAAAGCAAACCTGCAGAGCATCATTATGACTAGGAGTGATACTGAAAAAGGACAAAAACAAATAATATAATAATATACAAATACATAACTACAAATATCAGGAGGACTTGAATTGATTTCGACCAAGTGTTACATCTTAAAGGCACACTATGTAACTTTTTTTTTTTAAACAATAAAAAGACACCTTGAAAAACATGCAGTCTACTGTAAGCAACCTGCCTCTCCACAAACCAGACCAGTAAATTGGCTTGGGGCTTGGGAATAGATGAGTTTAATACTATATTGTGAAAAATTCCAAGCAAAGCAACATCTCCATGGTGACCCTCCACCTGGAAAGTTACATAGTACATCTTTAGCTAAGGAAATAGGCTAAATTAAAAAAATACTAAAACAGCACATAACCATGGCCAGTACAGAATACAGATTCAAAGTATTACATGTTGTTCGAAAGCAAGACTATATGTCCAGGCAAGTCATATCAAATCACAGTACCTTCACAACAACCCTGCATCTCAGTGGTACCCAAACCACAATTTGAGAACCAGTGGAGATGGATGTAACTTAATATGTCAGCGTCATGTGTCAAAACTTGAGGTGAACATAAAAAGCAATACAAGACCAAATTAGTTCATTTCTATGCAGCAAAAGTGAAGCAGTGATAAGAGCCTTCTGAGTATGACTAATGAGCGTAAACAACATAGCTTCTCTGGTTATTTACTCAGACAGCACACAGACACAGGAAGAGCGGCATCAGGCTGGGATTGGAGGAGGGAGAGGGGAGGGTATAGGGGCTAAGGGGGGTGCGAGAAGTGTCCCGGGGCAACAAAAGGGGCACAACGCGTTTAACTCCCCATAAAGCCCACTTCTTCATGTTGATGTTCTGAAGCAAGTCCAGATGTGGGAGTATTTCCTGTTGGACTACATACATTGGACTGTGTTTTCTTTAGACACGAGTGAAGAACAGGCTGAAGGAGGGACAGAAGTAATAAAAAAAGGTGTAACACGAGCTACGGTGAGGCCTCCTGAATGATGACTAGCTATTTTTGGACATGTTTGAGTTTCGATTTGTTAATATACGTTTCAGTTTGTGTAGGTGATGAGCTAGGCCAGACCTGGGCATTGTACAGGTCACATACGACCCTTTGGTTGTCTCTGACCAGCCCGTCTAACATAATTTGGAATTACAGAATAAACATTTTATAATTTTACCTCATGCATGGACTAAAGTTGCATTGTTTTTATTTTAGAGGTGTTTTTTAATGCCATTTTTTGTAAGGCAACCTAATTCATAACATAAACTCTTACCAGTCTTACCAGCTTGTCAAAACAATTATATTTACTGTTTTCATAAAGAAATACAATTAATATTGTGCAGAATTGAGTTAAGCAGTTTGGCCTGACCCTCTACAATATTTTCTGTTTCTCATGTGGCCCCATGGAAAAAATAACTGCCCACCCTTGATCTAGGCTCACTGATCAAAATGTGGTATCATGATTAAGGTTGTCAAAAGTATCGAAAATCAGATAGTAATCGATACTAAAACTAATACTGAGACTAGATACTAATTTGAGCAGATATCGATACAAAAAAATTGTCACATTCACAGGACAGAAATGAACCTTTCCTGAAAAGCTTTAGAATGATCTTGAGCTGTATTCAAACAAGTATAAGAGCACATAGACTAGACTGATGGACCACTATGGAACCTACCTGGACCATTGAGGGATTACTCAGATATGAGACTGTGATCTGGATTGAGTATTGAGTATTGTTTATGGAAATAGAGTTTTAGTATCATAACAGAGTGTTATGGCATATTGCTCATATTGATCAACCTCGATTTCCAGTTTATTTCATTCCATTCATATAAATAAAAGCTATGTTATATTTTTCTTAACATAAACAATACAGACCTTTAATAATTTTCTTTGAACAAAAAAAATTCTCAAATCCATCCTCCCAATCTCTGCAGGCCTCTTGATTAAAAAGACCCAAGCGTATAATTGACAATCAGAAATGACTGAATCTCGATCCCAATTAAAACTGGATGGATTGCACAGCCCCATATAATGATAATTGCAGATGGGGCTTTGCTATGGTTGTTTGATTCACATGCGGAAGCCACGGACAAAACTACTAATGAACAAGATTGCAAATGTATACAAAATGCGCATCCAATTTAACCACACTGAGGGGGAGTAGAGCTGGGAATCACAAGGTTCATCAAGATTCAATTCAATACAATGCACGATACATGGCTAATGATACGATATTATCACGGTCTAGCAGTACATGTGATAAATGATTAGGGTTAGGGTCAGGGGATTTTGCACATAATACTGTGTTATAAAGTGCTGTTTTTTAAAGAACAAAATACATTTTAGCAACAACATTTTACCTGTGCAAAGTTAATATGAATTTACAAATATGTCAAGTGTATTGCATAAACAAGTTTCCTTCCACTAAATAAGCAACATTTTGTAGCGCAGTCACACACAAAAAAAACACCAAAAAAGACAGCAGTCCATAATAACAATATTGTATCACCAAATTCAGTATCACAATATATCGATATTTTGGCACAACTAGGGATGGGCATTCGATGAAATTTTCTTAATCGATCGTCGGAAGAAATAACGATCGATTATCGATTAATCATTAACGTTTTTATATTAAAATGATCATCATTATTATTACTATCTGCACTATTAACCTGCATAAATAAATTCAACTTTACGACATATAAACTGTAACCACTCTAGAGCCACATCAGCCCGTTTGAGATTATAATGTGTTTAATTCAGTTTTGCGCAACTCTCACAGAAACGAAACTTAAAACCGCATCGCTAATTTGCATAAACTCAGCGAAGATAAAACTACAGCTCTTGTGCGCTGATGCGGTTCAACTTCTATCGGATTAAAAGACATGACTCAGTGGAATACAGGTTAGTGTGACCATATTTGCGTTTGTCAAAACCAGGACACCGTAGGTGGGAGGTGGTTCCTCGTCATCGACATTGCGCGACTCTCACCTGGTAAAACTTTTTCCCACTGGACACCGAAACATATGTTCCTGCTTTATACACTGTGCACATGGACTCACACTTGTCCCGAACGCAACGGAAAGCGTGGAATTTCTTGTACAAATCATCGTTAAATACGCATTTGTACTTCGGTACGCTGCAGACTGACCGAATGTTTGTGTCTCGCTCCTTCTGAGTGCAGAGAGCTACATGTACGTACCCAGTTTGGTCACGCTACGCACAGCAACCTACATTCGGTTTGTCGATTAAAATTAATGTAATCGATGAAATTCTTAATGATCAATTATCGATTAATCGATTAATCATGCCCATCCCTAGGCACAACCCCAACAAAGAGTGAGTTAATATTTCACATGAAATTAATAAATATAAGTTGCAACGTGGTAAATATTACAAGTCAGGTAACTTTTTATAATTTATCAAGTGGTATAAAACAAAACAAAGCAGAACAAAACAAAAAACAAGAATAACATCATCAGTACATACCATTATTTATCCTCATTATTTGAAAACTTATGTCCCTTGCCCATTATATAAAACAATATTTAAGCTGCACTAGCTCTAATGAATAAGTTATTTCTCTAGTGTCCCAGGAGGATCTGCAGTCAAGGCACTTAACAGATGTAAGACAACATTATCCATCAGTGAAGACAAACAACAAGGCCCAGTTTTCAGTAACATACTTCATCTGAGACATTTGTCACAGTAAAACACTATTCACTGGATCAAACTAAAGCAACGATTTGATAGAAAAGAAAAAAAAAAAAAAACATTCGATGTTAACAAAAAGACTGTGTGCCACTTTTAGCCCAACTGTGAAAAAAATTGAAGGGAGCCATCTACAAAAGAGAAGATATTTTGGAAGAATAATCTCCGGACCAGACATTTTCAAAAATCCTGAAAAGAGCTATTGTGAACACATCCAGCCATATAAAACCCTGGCAGCCCGTGAACCTCACCGAGTCTCATGTGCCAACCGTAATTTAACACAGAACCAAGAACGGGCTCCAAAATCAGAGCCAAACATAATTTTACTGGAGAATAGGTGAGAATGTTACACTGTGGGCCAAATATATCAGACTTCACAGCAGAAAACACACACGAGAAGAAATGTGGGGAAAAATACAATCAATCAAGATAATATGGACTATATGTTTGCAGTGCTAAAATATAAACATTGGAAGAGCAATATGCCTTAAATGTGCACTATGTAACTTTTCTAGTGGAGATTTGCTGCTTGACTCCATGAAGATGGTATCGCTCTGCCTGGAAAATGTGTATTGCAATAAGAGGAACAGGTGTTTTTAATGCTGCAAAACTTTCTTGAAAAATCATGAATGCATTCTTATGGAGTTAGCTTGCCTCTCCACAAATATGACTTGTAACCTGGAATGGTGGGGTCTCCGTGGATATAAGTGTAATGCATTATTGTATGACATTCAGTGTAAAGTGATAACATCTCCACAGAGACAAGCTGGAGGCACAAACTTACATTAACCACTTTAAAAATTGAGTTGGCAAAGGAATGGAATGAAAATGGAAAATATATCACAACTACAGCAGTGGTTAGTTTTAAAATTATAAGGTCTTCAAAGGGTGTCAAGAATATATTGGCAAAAAAAACAAAAACACACTGAAATCTATAAAGCAAATAAAATGTTACTTTCACGTTTTTTATTTGTATAAGGCTGTTGAAAACTGGCTGGAATAATGCTATGATGATTAAGATCAAACATAGTTCCCATGCAGTCCTTGGAGTGGTGTGGTTTTGGGAACGCTACAGCTAACCGATTAAGATGAGGTGAGAATGTGAAAGGATCCGACTTCAGTGCACAGCTAGAACAAAGTGAACAAAAATCAATAGTGCTGAAAAAGAAAGGCAGTCTGGGTAAAGTCTGTTCCCCATTACACAATCAGGCAGCACTGGCCCAGTCTTGGCTCTTATCTATGTCCCTAAATTTCTCTGTCTCTACATTTGTGTGATTTGGAGCCATCTTGTTGCCAGATGCTGAATGTATGTGCAGGAGACGTACTGTCAGCTGAGATATGAGTTTGAACCCTTTGTGCTTACAGTGCGGGCTCCAATGGAAGAGCTCACATTTTAAACCTCCAATAAATAAGACTGCGCTGTAATGGCCTTTACCGTTACTCGACATCATTCACTGGGTTGAAAGGTGTTCTGAAAATTGTGATTTTTCCCATTTGTTTTGACAGGGGAGTGAACAGAACTCGTAAGTAAGGCATTTTGGCATGACAGAAAGGAGTGGTTAATGTAGATATGTTAATATAATTTTATGTAATAGATTATCACCGGAGATATATGTATTTGTTATATGTTTATATGCATTATTACCATGTCTATTTCTTATTGGTTCTCTACCAAGCATTTTAAAAACTTGTCACATTTAAGGCTCAATACAAAGCTCAAACTGCATTCTGATTGCTGGAACTAAATTTTTTGGTGATAAGGACATATTGTGTGTAACGTCATTATTTCTTTGTACTTTCTAACAATCACGAGGTACTGAATGCTCTAGTTAGTTCAAACAATATGTGACGTGTGTATTGTCTAGTGGACTGCCACATAGTTTAGATGAACTCATATCTCTGTGAACTAAGACCACACTAAACATAAAAGAGCAGAAAGATTCGGTTTTAACCAATCAGCTTCTTTCTTTTCACAGTATAAAAATTCTCTGTGCCATCTTAGAGTATATGCAGTACAGATAGAAACTGCGCCATGTATGTACTGTCCCCTTTGATCAAAGTGTAAATAAACTTTTAAACTTTTCACTGGATGGCTGGTTGTTTTTGGCTTTTTTTGAGTGTTAGCTTGAACCTGCTGAAATAGACCTAACATCTGTGCTCAAACCTTTTCCCTTGATCATTCTATTAAAATGCATTGTGCAGCCTAAGTGAAATTTTGATCTAAATGAATAGGCATATCACTAGTCACAATCCTGATGCTCTCCTCCATCAAAGTGCAATAACTAAACTGACATTTATTTTTGTGACCAAATCGCATAATATGTACACTGTGCTAAAATAATCCCCTGACCAACGATGTAATGCTTAAAACTACACAACACTCTTTGTAGACCTGTCCTACAAGATTGAAAGCCCACCTGAATCTCTCATGGGCAATTTAACGTTCTCTAAGTGGCTTTATTGCACCAACCTCCATAAAAACAAATCACATTTTCCGTCTTGTGCTATAAACCGTTTGGCCATTTTAGCCTCATGTTCTGAAGTGGAGTCTGAGCCTGAGGCATGATCAAAGTACGGAACAATGCAAAGAGGTTACAAGGCCAGATGTGATTTAGACCTTACTGGAAGAAGACTTGTGTTTGGAGGTGCACAGGGTTACTCAGAGGTAGGTGATGGTGTATGTCTGTGTGGACTGGAGGTGGCCTGTCTGAGCAGCTGGACAACCTCATAAGTATTACTGCATAAGAAGTACATAGAAAAAGATTTGTTTTGGTTTTTTTTTTCATTTAAAGGGCCTATATTCTGCCATTTTCTCATCTATGTTGTATAGTGATGTAACAGTTACTGAAATATCGTGATATCATGTCGTCAAAAGTCTCTCAATAATATCATGGGAAAGACAATATATCGAATTACAAGTTTCCCTGCTTAAATGTATTGTTATGATGCAGCAATAGCTAAAAAAAACAAAAAACAGAGGGAACTACAAACACCATGATCCTTTGCTGTTTCAGTGCAGACTACATGAAAAATCACTGCACTTTAAAATCTTAATTAATTGTGTTATAACAGTACCAAAGGCTTGTCAAGACAATTTATAAGGAAACAATAGCAAATTCACAGTTTTTTTTAGCCTCCACAAAATATCGCAATAAATATTGTGCCGTGAGATGCATATTTTCACATCAGGTGCACATTTGTTTACGTTTTACAGAAACAAAGCTTGGGTCATTTGTATGAGTCATTTGTATAAACTATAAAGCACTGATAAAAACAGCTCGTTCCTTGTGCAGTGATGCGGTTCAGCTTCTGTCGGACTAAAGGACATGACTCAGTGTGTGTTCTTTCTGCAACAGAGGATGTGCAGCTGACGTTGAGTCTGTTCTGTGCTTCTATCGTGTTGGAGATGGTTCATGTGAAACTTTTCAGAGATTATAAGTCTGCAGGTCATAGCATAGACCATATAGCGGTGCGGCTTTGTAGCTTAAAGCTTACCATAGTCGTACTATACATACATACATTTTTGGTAATACGGTAATACCATATACCCCAGTAAAATCCCGAGAAGGTTTAACGGTATCAAAATTTGGATACCGCCCAACCCTATTGTGAATGAAACAAAACACTACTCTGGGTATGAGAAAAGCTACAACAGAATGCTTGTTAGATTATCTGTTTGTGACACAGATACATTGATATGCATTAGGTGTGTTCTGAACAATAAAGAGGAGGAAATTGTTGCCGCGTGCCAAATAATATTGAATATGCAAATGACGATGACAGATGCAGATAGAAGGATATAATTGTATGAATCTGAATAAAGGAAAATAATCAACTAAACAAAATGGACTGAGCCAAAAGATGACCCGAATAAAGCTTTAATTCTAGTACTCATGGTTGCGTTGAAAAGAAGCACCAGACTGTAAATTGTATTGATAAGATGTACTGCATGATAAAGACTTCAAGATCCCATATTAGATCAAATAGTTTCTTGTGAACATTTTGTTATGTTAGAACGTTGTTACCTCATCAAAAACACAGCCCGTGTTTTGTTTTCATTCATTCAGACATTTGACCAATCCTGGCATATCAGTCGGTCTACATCTCCAAAGCTGAAAATGCTCAGTTCCACCTTGTGATGTCATGTAGTCATAGTTTTCAGGTACAGCTACCTTTTACCTTTAGTACAGTAGCAACTCCAGGCCTGAAATTATCCAAATGATTCTAGTGAAGGTGTATGGAACTTTAGGTATGTTTTTCATGAGGAAACACCATTATAACATAGATCACAAAATAGCATAATATGGGCTCTTTAACTTGTAGCAGATTGTAGAAAGTAGATGTAATAGAAGTGTATCATTCTGTTGCGTACATTGTTTGTATGAATGAAAAATACATACTGTAGCTTTGATAATACCAACTATTTAATATTTCACACACTGCAATTCTAACAGCCAACTCAAAAGCCCTGTCCTCCCTCTAATTTACACTGATAAATCATAAATATACAGAAACTACGTGACCCACATTACCTTGCATCCTTGTGTTTGGATACGATGAATAATGAAACCAAATTCCCTGCAATGAGCAAAGAAAACAGCTCGTCCAAACACCAAACCGCAGACACATCCACACAAGTCCACACTGAGGGGGTCTCATCATCTTCTGCGCTCCGAGAAACCTGGCACAAGACGACTGGATTATGTGACTTTGCTCTACAACTTCACTTCTCAATTATCTTATCCCGCTGAGATGAGAAGTGTCCAGGCCTGGGTCAAAGGCTATGTGAGAACTCATCTGCCATAGGGAGATACCAGTGGGTTTCAACTTTATACTCTGGGACAAAGGCAGAAGATACTAGGGCAACAGGTTTATTTGTAAGGACGCACAAATCTGATGTCATACTGGTATATGATATCAGCACGGATACTGAAAAATTTGCTGATATCCAAATATCGGTTTCCAAATATCAGTTCAGTCGATGTCCCAGTTCGGTATATAAATTGATATAAGGACTATTTACTGATCATAATTGGCTCAGAAAGTCTCGTAATGTTTGAATTTGCATTTAAACAAAGTTGTACTGTGATTACTTGAAAGATAAATAACAGCTCCATAGGACGTTTGGATCAGTTTGGTCCCATTTTATTTTTGTTTTAAGTGAATAAATGTCTCTGCACTGGTATTGGCTGATATCAAGAATGGGCAGATATTTAAAGCTATAGCATCGGAATCTGTACCAAAACTGAAAAAGCTGGATCGGTGCAATCAAACTAAAATATAAAAGGTGCACTAGTAAGTAACTTTTGATCAGCTGTCTGCTTATCTCCATGGAGAAGCTATTGCTTTTTCTAGAATAGTCCACAGTAAGACACCATTACACCTACTTACAGGTCAGATCTATGGATAGGTAAACCCGTTCACCATTACAATATGTGTTTTTCAAGGTATTTTGAGCAATAAAAATATCTGTAATGGAATAATGACATATCCTGAGATCTCTGAGACAACGAATCCTCTTCCAGAAAAGTTACACATTGCACAATTAAACACAATTCAAACCAGGTTAAAATCTAGCCAAAAAGACAAATCCAGACAACCAGGACTAAATAAGGACTTGGAAAATGAAAACAAAATGAGACAATGGCCAAACCGAGCATAAATAATGACTCAAACACTTCCTAACCACTACCAAATCTGACTGAAACTTAAAACAATGGAAAAACTGCACTGAACTAGAACTTCACCTATGAAAAATGATAAACCAGCTCAAACCTAGCCCAAACCAGGCTAACATGCATTTTAATAGTGGCTAGGCCTTTATTAACTAACTAAGCTAAATAAAACTGTATTGCTAATGGACTTAGAAGTAGAGCCACAAATATATTACTTCTTTAATTTCTTTGATTCTTCTTTGATTACATATTAATGCTTAATAGGGCTTTTTATGATGAAGGTTTTAGCCTCATATGAGACACCGGAGAGGGGGCTCTGCTTGTGGTCAGGTGGGCAGGGAGGAGAGCTGTGTGTGGGGGCTGAGTTTGGGTTGGGGGGGGGGGTCCTGGAGGGTCCTGGTCTGGAGCCAGTGTGTGGTATAAAGCCTCAGTGTGCAGGCCATAATACAGTGCCCACTCTCTTCCCGCTCTTCTCTTTTCTCTCCGTCTCAGCAAAAACAGAAAGTCAACAGGCTGTCAGTCACATCCAATTTGTATAAACTTAACTGTATCAAACATAGCAGACTTATGTATTTATAGTACCAGTTTTAAAGGTACATTGTCAAGGGTTACAGTGAAGTATAGTAAATGAAACACATCTGTCAAAACTGGTCTTGAAAGTTGATATTCGCTTTCAAATTACAAATAAATCGAGGTAAAATACACAATTAAAGCCCCATAGAACCAAGAGAAGCAAGGCATTAGTTTGGCTATTTCTTGGTTTTGTTTCTAAATGGAGTGGACATGAGGTATTGCAGCCATGCCTGTGGCAAATTCATGTATTTTACTACTATTGCACATATACATATATACATACATACATAAATTCATATGTGCATAATTGCTTCACATAAGAAGAGAGAGACTTCACTGTGTTTCCCATGAAGGTCTTTAAAGACAACGTCCAAAAGTTCTATATGTTCAAAGAAAAAAGGGAGGAGGCAGCATCAAGCCAACCTAGTTTCAAATGATGAAACTTCACTAAATGCATGTTTACTTAGTAATTATATTTTGATCAAATAAAACTGATGAAAAAAAAGATGAATTCTTGCAATATTTGTGAATTCACAAACACATGAGAATCCATCTAGCCATGTTCCAGCTGTTATGATTGGGCTCGGGCCACTAATGGTTCAGACCAATCAGAGTGCAGGTTTGTGGTTTGAGCAGAAGCCAAAGATGAAGTGCCTAAATGAACCAAAACAAACATGGCAGTGCTGATGAACATACTTCAGTCTATTGTTCCTGAAAATCGTGCAGAGGGAGGCACTTTGTGCATTTGTGGACAATGCATTTTTCTCGACGGTTCCAGATGAATAAATAAATGTCTAGAACTCAATTTAGAGTGTGAAGCCTATCAATCTGAAGTTAGACAGGTTATACAAGTCCCATATTTAGAAAAATGCTCCTTATAATCCACATTTATTGTGCTGTATAGAAATAAGTCTGATGTGTCTGGTGTTCAGCATCCTAGTTATTACGCTACAAAAATACCACTAAATTATGTGGTAAGCATTTACATTAATAAGGTGGTCAATTTTTCTCACACATTCGTACATTAGTATGTACAGCAGAGCTGCAGTACCTTGCTTATTACATTGGCTGTCACATCTAATATATCTCTGTAGACTTTTTTCTTGTTGTGCCTAAATTAGAGGAGTCTTTAGACAAATGTGTAAAAACAAACCGCTGTGTCTATGTCTCTGCCAGCTCCAGTGTGGCTGTGTGACCTCCAACATATTACAACCTGCTCGTTACCAAAGACAGAACCTTCTTTACCTCATAGATTATAGGCGCTGAGGGACCACAGACACCCCTCCCATTTTAAAACCCCCTTTGGCCAGATGCTAACCTGTACATTAGCTATGTTTATGACCTTCATAACTACAAAGTCTAAAAGGTGAGGAAGGGCTTTATACAAGTGGCTTTAAACCATTTTATTTTTCCACAAAGTCTTATCTGTATCTCAAGTCGTTTTTTGCTCCATTAACAAACAACAAAAGTTTAACAAAAAAGTGGCGTGTGTGCATGCGTGTGTGTGTCGTACAGCCAACATGTGGTTTAGATTTCCTTTGTGGCCACATGGGCAAATATACGGCCGGGCAGGGAGCGAGGGGCTCAAGTGGGGGCGCTGTGGGTCCACTACGGCTGCTATACTCTTATTCTGCTGCAAAGAGTGAGTCATTTTGGTCAAAAGGGCAAAGGGTCAATTGGTTTTCTATTCCAGGATATTTTGTTTACTTAGATTAGACTGATTACACTTTAGGCCTGCCACAAAAATTGCTATATAAACTTATCATTCAATAAATGCAAGCTGAAACTATATATTTTTGTGGTCAGTATTTATCCTGTGTACATTTTCTTTGCACTACTTTTGCACTACCCAAGTCTGTGGTTATGTTTTGGCTATATGATAAGATTTGAGCCATAAAAGGTTGAATTCATTACTCATTACAGATGCAAAGAAGTAAAGTGTTTCATTGTGCTATTTATTTATGGCAGCTCATGCTTTTTTTTTAAACAGTATTGTACATTAAAAATAGCTCTTTGTGGTTTAAATCTGGTTTAGGGTTATTGTGTCAGTGGCATAAATTAGTTTCAGTATTGTTTAGCGTCTATTTTCTTCAGCAATATATCGTACTTTAAGGTTTGTTATTGTAACAGGTCTATTAAGGTTCAATGTTACAAATAACAGATGCTGAATTTCTAAGTATGGGTACTGATTGAATGATTAATTTAAAGTAACAGTAACATCTGATAAATTAAACAAAACAAAAAAACTGAACCCTAATTACAAGCACCATTGGGACAGCAGACTGTAAAACGTGTCTTTCATTTGTAGATTGTGCAAGTCAGCTGCAAAAAGCCTCTTTTATGACATTGGTCATGGGGAAATCTTTAGCAAATGGGTTTAATTTTCTATGAACAATTGAATTTCCTTTCAGAATGTCCTGGTATCATTTTTCATACATTTCTTAATATGCCCACAGATCCAGTCATGAGATTAGCATTTTGAGTGTGTTAGCGTTTTGACAACCTTGCATAAATATGAAAGGTTTTAGATGGAAGGGCATTTGGGATTAAATCTGTCACATTGTAGATGTTATCGCTGCACACAAGGATCTTACTCTACAATCCTTACATTTACTATTATTACAAACATAACAACCCTTACTGCTCGCCTCTCCACAGATTGGACCTGGAAGTCAGCCATGTGGAATCATCTGCTTGTCTCCATGGAGAGAGATAGATAGATGGATAAGTCACATAGTGCAGGTTTAAGGTATGAGAACAGTGTTGCATTTCTTACCCATACTCATCTTGATAGGGAGCTTTTCTTTGCTGGCAGCCTCCACTAGCTGTCTCCGCACCTCCAGCACCCCTTCCTTCTGCTTACTGGTCAACATGGCCTCCCAAAGTGACCTGGCTGCTGATGACCTGATAGGTGGAAGAATGAAATGTATTAGTCACAGCAGCAAAACACACCTGAAGAAGAGCTAGAGAAGCACTGACTAGTAAAACAACGGTTTCTGTTTTTCTAGTTTGTAGTAGTTGACCCACAGCAGTAGTGATTGAGAGCTTGTCTGCACTGACAGGTTTTGGACAGGAGTGTGTGTGACTCCCAGAAGGCATTCCTAGCAGACAAATTAAGAAATTAAGACTTCATCTAATGTGCAATTAACTTATGTCTCTGGAGACATGTTCAGATATGTTTTCAACTTTAAATACCACTTGAAACCTTTTTTGCATTAATAGATGTGATCTAAAATTTCTAAACTGCCCTGTGTTCTTCTTCTTATTTTTCACAACACAACGATCACAACAGCAGTCGCCTCGGAGGGCTTCACAAGATTGGTGAATTAACTAACAGAAAGTTTGAAAATTAAACAATGAAACACATATCATGACAACTCTCTATATCCCTGAAGGCACATAAGTGTTTTGTGTCTGTTCCAAGCTTGGATAAAAGTACAGATTTATGTCAGTAGAGGCATCCGGCTGCAGAAACACTGACATGATTTAGAGCTGGTGGAAGTGACAGAGAGTCCTCTGCACAGGGGAAGGAGCCTCCCTGATGGGATCCTCACAGGAAAAAGAAGAAATTAGTGCGAGGAGCTTTTGGTATGCTCTCCTTCCACCTAAAAACAGTGCCAACATTCCTCTGGAGTGATCAGAGACAATTTTTTTTCTCATTCAAAAGTGTGTCTGGAGACCTGCAGTCCCCCTGATACCATCTGAGTTCCAGCTCAGTCCCTCGTCTCATTACCGCTGCTTTATGAAGCACACTGATCCACATCTCACATGGGAAAGCACTATCTGGAACAAAAAGAAAACACCTCCGTGTCTGTGCAGCGGAGACACCGAAAGAGTTACTCAAGTGACATCGGTGCTTTTCAAAGTAAAAAGGCAGAAAGGGAAAGATTGTGTTTCTTTTTAATACCCAGTACCACCTAAAAAATTATAACGAGATCAGGTCTAAAAACTGATATACTGGACTCTCCCAGACTAAACTAGTGCTAAATAAGATCTAAAATAGGAATAAAATATGATGTAAGTAGTTCTGCCCACTGACTACCATGAAGGAAGTAAATGTAATTTACTATAAACTGAACAAACACTTGAACTGTAGGAGTCCATGTACCACCAGAAGAGTGTACCACAGTTTGGGAAACTAGGACAATATGATTTTATGCCATAACAAAAAACATATCATGAAACTCAAGATGTCTGGCCAAAAAGCAGAATGCAACCCTACCTACTTACAGTAACAGAAATTGATATTATTATTACTACTGCTGCCTAAATACTACTACAGTCTAAATGCCTTGGTTAGAGTATTAAAACTACTGCTACAAGTAATAAAAACTGAATGACATACGGTCTTATAAAATGGCCTACATATATATGAGTTCATGGTGCTCACATATTTTATACATCTCGTGAGGTGGTGTGTCTCAAGTTTCTTTCATTTTTCCACAAAAAAGTGAACCTTCTTGATGTATACGAGTTCACGATCGACCTACAAACTCTGAAACCAGAGAGACAAAGACACAAAAGCCGAATCAGGGCTAAGGACGAGGAACATAAGACTGAGGCAGGAGGGGGCTGGCTGACAAATCCACTCTGTTTTCTTTAGTTTTTTAGAAAAGCGTTTTTTCTTCTCTCGCCTTTTCTCCGTTCTAACTGCTGCCATGTGTTTAATATCAGATGTAATGTGTTCCAGACCTCAAGCCCGCGCTGGACAGGGAGGAGAGGGGCTCACACAGGGACGCCCACCCGCCCGCCATCTTCACTCTGCAGCCAGACACAAAGCAAAGAACAAGGCCAACAACACAAAGGGCTGGGAAAACTACTACAAATATACAAGACAAAGTCTTTTTAACAACTCCTTCCTCAGACAGTTAACATGAAAGTGAAGCCAACAAACCAAATGTGCCGGTCTCCACTTTGACAAGTATTTGGACTGTAGGCATAGGACAACATTATAAGTAAATGCAGTTTTTGCTGTAATTTTTTGTCTTGCAATAAACACAAATGGTTAATCAATCTCCACAAAATGTCAAGATGCTACATTTTTCACTTCAAGACGTAATTGACAGACAATATTTAAGAGATATTTGTGAACAAACAATGCATAAAGTTAAAGACAGAAGACAGAATACGTATTGAACAGAATATAGCTTGTGGAGGGGTCACAGTTGGGGTCATAGACTGCTGGCAATTAACAAAAGGGCAACAAGTCACCCAGGAAATCACAGTTGTGCCATTACAGTTTTAGATATTACTGCCATGATGGATAAAAATAAAAATGGCCGTATTGTGCAATAAATCGTAGATAACATTTCTCGTAACACTTCAGAAAACCACCTACAACAAGTCCACTTCACATTGTTCCCATAGCTGAAATGCCAATAGTGTGAGTGGTCCAGGCCACATGTCTGCAGTTTGCATGTGTATATATTTACCAATGGCTCTCGTACATCTGTGTGTTTTCTAAAGAGATAGAGTGTGGATGAAATATGGTTCCAATTTGACTTTTGGCCCGGCCCGCTCCCCTGACGCTCTCCTCGGGCCATTTGGTCAGAGCAGACGCTGGGGTCCTGCGCTGGCCACTGGGTGAGGGGTGTGAGACAGGCCCCATAAGCAGCCGTGATGAGTAACAGTTGAACTCTGAAAGAAGGGGGCAGGGGATTTGCTTGGACATCTGCTCTACATGAGTCTACTACAGCCTCTAGGGGGCACTGTAAGACTAAAGACACTAAAGACACCATAGTAAAGTTCTATGTGGTTTACACAGAGAGCTAAGAAGGTGTTGAAAGATGTGCTGTGAAGTAACCAGACTACACGGGGAAGTAAAAGCTGTAATGCAAAGTGCATTTAAGTAACTCTGTTAATTAGAGACATTAGTAGTACTACTTCTATTTCATCTACAACTTGAAAATATTACAACTACGACCGACTCTTTTTACATCTGAAGCAACTGCTACCACTACACCTACCTCTACTTCTACTTCTGCAACTACTGTTAGTACTCTAAAGATGTAAAAGTAGATTTGGTCTAGTAAAAATACCTTACAAAATAAAAAGCATGTTTTCTCCAGACTACACAGTTCTCATGTTTGTTCAAATAAAACCTGCCTAAATATATTTTAATAGCAGTACACATTAGTACAACATCTTGCGTGTAGTTAAAACTGAACACATATGGTCCAAATGTTGCCAAGTCATTAGTGGGTGTGCGGTGAGGAGGGGGCATGTTCCTGGAAGTGAGTGAGGCAGTAGAGAGGAATGGTCTGAACAGGTCTGACTCAGGATTTCTCTCATTTATCCTAACTCTATAGCCCTGGTTTGGACATGTATCTAACACATTTATTATGGTTTACTTACAACTGTTTATTCTGCAATTCTGACTCCCTGATGTTCGAATTAGTAAGAATGCCCCACAACAGTATACGTGACATGATTCAGACTTGAGTCATAGTAGAGCAGTATGATGCAGGGTGAAATTAATGGCAAAGAGGTCTTAAAAGGGTTAGCTGCATTTACAGAAGACTCATTTAACCACAATGTAACAGTCAGTTTTTTCCTATTCCAACTATGAAAGGTCAGTATACGGCTAGAGTGTAGTTAGGAGCTAAAAGTGTCAGCAAAATGAGCAGCCCTGCCTGGTTAACTGAACTGCAGAACTTTTATGCCAATAGTGCTGTTGTAAAAGATTTGATAAGCTTGAATAGTGCATGTTAATAGGCATATCATATGAACACGCATGATTGTAGCCATGGGTGAATTTCTGTTTGGTCGTTGTTCTGCAAACACACTCTAATCCATGCACTAGATTCCAGGTGCGTGAAGTGTCTTGCCAAAGTTGTGTGAAGAATCCCTCAGTTGTCCACGTAGAATCCATGAGGAGAACATTCAGTTTGTCGAATGGACAAAAGTTAGTTTGTTTGAAGATGTTTTGCATCTCATCCAAAGCTGCTTCTTCAGTTCTGGTCAGAATGCTGGTGGACACTTTCTTATATCTGCAGGGAGGAGCTAACTACACTGAAACTAACACAAACAGAAACTGTAAACAACTGTAAACTGTAGGTGTGTTAGTTTCAGTTAGTTAGCTCCTCCCTGCAGATATAAGGAAGTGTCCACCAGCATTCTGACCAGAAATGAAGAAGCAGCTTTGGATGAGCTGCAAAACGTCTTCAAACAAACTAACTTTTGTCCATTTGACAAACTGAATTTTCTCCTCACCATGTCTTGCCAAAGGACACACTGATAGAATGGAATTGGTCTAAGCAGGGTTCACAAACTTTTGAGTTAGTGGATGAGCGCTGTAGCAGCTTAACCATTGATGCAGCACTACAGCAGTCTCCCATCCCAGTACTAACCAGGCCCAACCCTGCTTATATTCCAGGGTCAATAGCACCAATTAATTATAAAATGTTACCTAACAATTAAATAACAAGGACAGTTTTTGTTTTAATTTACTGTCATTTGTAAATCAGTTGTTTTCAGTTGGTAAGAAATTTTCACTTTAATCAATGTCTATCACCTGCTTCTTTCTATGGATTTCTATGAATTTGAGTTTGACACTCCTGCCTTACATTTATTCAGTTACAGATGGTTGCAGTGCTCAAAAATACTCCGAAAAAGAGGCATTCTGACTGTGAGCGGGGTCGCCTCTCCACAGATCTGACCTCTAACTTGGTCTGGTTTGGTCTCCATTAAGATAGAAAGGTTTAATACCATACTGTGAAACATTCCAGACAAAGCAATAACATCTCCATGAAGAAAAACATTTGACAGACCCTCCACTAGAAAAGTTACACAGTGCACCTTTAACTTGACCAAATCCAGTATAGTTGTATAGTTTTGGATCAATTTTGTTTATAAAGTCTAATGACTTTTCTCACTCGTGTGTATCTTAGTATGTACAGGACATAACATACTGCAGTGCGACTGATATGAGCTGGCCCAAACTAAAGGCACTCAGCAGAAAGCACAATCAGCTGATGATAATCCCTTTTTCATTGCAGAGGATGAAATCTTGTATTTGATGGGCCCACATGGAACTGTCTCACAGTTGTGCAAGGTCAGCCTGATTCCTCAAGGAACTCATTTATGAAGTGTGTTTGATGAAGTAAAAACATGGACAACTTCCTGTAAACAAGGAGCAGAAGAGAGAGGAGACAGGACTGGCCTTGAGTGTCCAGGCAGCTCAGCCCAATGACCACCACTGGATTTATGAACGAAGAGAGAGCATGAAGAGAAAGAGGGGTGAGATTTGTCTAAAGACACAACAAAAGATAAACCCAAATAGGATAAAAGCTTGAATGCTACAGCTGTGCAGTTAATACAAATTTAAACAAATTGAGATACAGTCATTTCCAATTGTAAAAGATCAGTTCAGGGCTTTTTATTCAAGACTGTGAACCAGACAATTCTGTCAGGATAGCATGTGGTTTGAATCAGTATTCAGACTGTGAAAGAATAAATTGAACTGTTTTTTGTGTTAAAATGCAATGATTAAAAGACAGTCTTGTTTATGTTCATGAAATTATGATTGAAATCCATATTTATTTATTGTACTTAAAAATGGTGAGCAATATGTGGAAAAAGTTTCATTGAACAGCCTGTGTGAAATGTAAATACAATCAGATAGCAATCATTTTCAAGGCTCTATAATGGCTCTTAAAGTCAAAATAAATAAACTGAAATATTTTACAATACAACAATTACAATTGTTTTAGCAATAACACTACTTTTTTTTTAAATGTGGGATGGGGCAACAATATATCTTACTGTATACTACATTTCAATAACTTTTGAGTGTGTTCTATCTTGAACTGGGTATCGTTCAGAAGTTGCAGATATGATACATACTTCGATACATAAGCCACAATATGATACAGTGAGCTTATGATTCGACACAATTCAGTATAATATATTTCAATCAATTTGATATGGTTCAATAAAAAGTAAAGGCTACATCATGGGTGTGATACTAAAAGTCTTTGTTAAACCACTTCTTGGGCAAAGTTCATATGAAACACAAACATTTTAATCATCAAAACAGTGAAAAAGTCAAATGTGTCGCATAAATAAGTTTCCTTCCTCTAAACAAGCAACAAAACTGTAGCTCTGTAACAAAGTAATTTAGTGAAATATACCAAAAAATAGTCTTGGTGATATATCGATTAGGGATGGGCATTCGATGAAATTTTATCAATCGATCGTCGGGAGAATTAACGATCGATTTTCGATTCATCATTAACGTTTTAAAATATCATCATTATTATTACTATTACTATTCTACATAAATAAACTCAATTTTACAACATGTAAACCATAACCACTATAGAGCCACATCAGCCTGTTTGAGATTATATAATGTGTTTAATGCAGCTTTGCACAAGTCTCACAGAAACGAAACTTAAAGCCACATGGCTAATTTGCATAAACTCAGCAAAGGAAAAAAAAAAAAAAACGCTCTTGTGCACTGATGCGGTTTAGCTTTTATCGGACTAAAGGACACGACTCAGTGGAATATATGTGTTCTTTCTGTGACAAAGGGATGTTGATGCTGAAGGTGAGTCTGTTCTGTTTGTGTGTCGCGATGTTTGTGACATGTGCAAACTCCAGTGTTTGCGCTGTCAGACGAAGCCTCATAGCTACGCACAGAAACCTATATTCGGTTTGTCTATTAGAAATGTACGTAATCGTAATTATTAATGATCAGTTATCGATTAGTTGACTAATCATGCCCATCCCTAATATCGATACAGCAGCCCATGATTTCGATACTGTATCATCACATTAAATAATACGATATATCGATATTTCAGTATTTTTGGACATCTCTAGTTGTATCCATGCAAAAGACTGATCACATAACATATCCAACATTATAGCTTTCTTTCAAAAACGATGCCGTCTGTCCAAACATCTTATGAAAATTATGTCAAGCAACAACAACATATTAATAATATAATTTTTTTTGTCCACTAATATGTATTCAAAATTGGGGTTGTAAAATTAACTTTCCTCAAAGACAAAACGCAAAAGGAAAGCATCACAACAGGGAAGACACCGGATCCTGGCTCTCCTCCTGCATTTTGGAGTTTGTGGAGTTAGTTTACCATTTCAAAAGGAAGCCAGCAGTGGGGGCTCTTTGAAAGAATGGGTCTGCAGGAAGTAAACTGCTATCATCCAGTGAGGTTTTTTTTTTTTTTATCATTTTGTTGAATATAAACACACAGTCCGGCCGTCCGAACTTAAAATGTCAAGAGCTAAAGACAACCCATAAGACAGAATGGCCCGTTTTATCTGCGGTGATGGGAACATGGAGTACAAGTTGTTCAGGTGAAAGTAATCTAGTTGATGGATGTAGTGCGGGTTTCCGGAGCCTTCTACGCCGAGGAGAAAACAGAATTAGAGGGAGACGCAACGCCAGAGACAGCCAGACCAGAGGAAACTAAAGATATTATGTGTCTACAGCGTTTTATCAGCAAGCATGTATGACTTACTGACAGGAGTCAGCCAACAGGTCAAACATGGCTGACCTTTGCTGTTTTTCCATTGGTTTGCATTTCTTATCAACAAAGCACACACATCTTTGGGGCAAATGGTTTTCCAAGCACTGCCTGGTTTAGTAAGAAATACAAAAAATATTTAAATTTAATTTACTGAAATAAGATGTGCATTCCTCCATTGTTACGCTAAATATCATGCAGTGATGACAAAAACATGGTAACATTCAGCGTATTGGGTATTTATAAATCATGGAATGGTAACAAAGCATGAATCCTGACATGATCCTGATTTTGGCGGGCAATATGATCTAAAATTGATATCAAAATTGATAAGTAAAAGATTATATGCGCTAACAAGACAACTGATAATATAGCTAGTCAAAATACTTCTAAACTCTGCTTTTTTACATTTTATAGCTAACTTAAGCTATTATAAATGTAGATTAGGTTTGACGTTCTGCTTCCACTGTCATTATTATACTTTTTAGGATCTACAGAACATCCACAAATGGTGTTAAAACTGTTAGCAGTTTAGGGTACAAAATTATGCCACGATATTCAAATTTCACTTCACCCCCAAAAATATATTGGTAAACCATGAACAGAACAGCATGGCCCAGCCCTAGTAACCCCTACTAACCACTCTGACTGGATGAAGCCAATGAAAATATTGCATTTTCATAACCATTATACATACATAGTAACATACAACACAGTTTAATAATAACACTAGTTTAACAAGTATATATTATGCTGATGGGTCTGACCACAATCATTCTATTGGGAGACTAATTGTATGCTCTGTTTTGACATTATACAGACAGTGAAACCCAAGCTGCCCATGCCCTGACATGCTTGTGTGCTGCATACATGATTTCAAACCCTCTCCATCCATTTAGCTGTGCCCGCGTTGCTCATAATAACATGAAACTGACTCCAGCTCCTGATTGTCTAAGTATAGAATGACAAAACAATCTCTTTCCTATATTCACCCGCTGAGAAATGGATGTGGCTAAAGACTGGGCTCACTGTCCTCAGCTGTCTGTCATTAACTCTCCACATGACTATAACATGTCTTTCCCTTTGTCAATTCCTATAAAACTCAAAAGGCTCACACAAATGATAAGACACTAATCTAAATATGGACACGCCAAAACCAGCACAGGGCTTGGAATACACTTCAAGTTGATGGCACATTGTATTGCTATTCTGTTGAGAAACTGTTGCAGACTATTCAGTTCCAATGAGAAGTATCTTACCCAACTTGTTATTTCCACTGAAGAGCAGGGTGCATTCACATGTGCACACACAAACTCAAAAATGGGACTAAACCTAGACTAGATCAGGACCAAACCAAGTCTAAATCAGGACAAAAATGGTCATTGGTCATCATTTATGTTTTAATATGATTCTATTCGCAGCCAGGAGGATTGACAAAAAGACAAGAATCACATTTCAGATCATATTTGGACTAAACTAAAGTACAGGGTTAGCAGTTTTTATGCAGAATAAGACAGGCTATTTTGTTGTTTGTGGAGGAAATTATGGTACTTAAAAAAACAGCTGTATTTGCATTTTCCAAATTTTGTCTATAAAAATTTCAGTTTGATTAATCTTGCACCCCTAGTATTAAACACTCAGCTTTAACATAACTTTTCATTCCTGCTCACTTTCCCATGCAGCCAGGACAGAAATAGGTGTTTTTCCTGCACAGTAGTGGTGGAGTGGTGGATTGGAGAGAGAAGGCAGCCTCACTGTGTTTTGCTTATGGCTGGGTGCGGTTGTGTCGGTACCAGAGCACCTTGGCCACCCGCGCGCACTCCTGCCCACACGCACTCCCTCTACCACAACATCAAGGTCCAACGCGGCCAAAATCACTGGTGGTACGCATAGAAACTCACTGCCCTTTGCCAATGGGGTTCATGTGTCTCGCGGCTGGATCAAAAGGGGCCGCCCAGCCAAGCACAGCAAATTACTGCAAACTGGAAGGCACCTGACCACAAAGACACACATAACAACTCTGCCACTTTCACTCAGCTGAGACCAAAGACTGTAAACTACTGCATAATGGCTGCAAAAACTGCAAGAATGGGAAACTGCAGCTGGAAGCAAGTTTATAAGCCTACACATCAATCCCATGAAGAAAATGTAATGATGATCACCAATTCTCATAAAATATTGTTTATACAAAATACATATATACAGATAAATTAATTCATATATATTTTTGCAGGTGATTAATGTAAAATATAGAGCTGCACAAGCACAACTAAGATACCAATTTACAAGCCCAAAGTTGATGCATTGCCATGGTACACCAGTTTTTATTAGTTACGAATTAATAAGGACCACCTACTTTTTGTTGGAGATAATTTTATTAGATCATGAATAATTACAATGTAATTTTGTTACATTGCAGTACAATATTGTATTCATGACTTGGTTATTAAGTACCACGGTTTGCAGGTTTTATGTCAGGTTAAGAAAAATTATACTGTAATTGTGAGGTAAGTGTGGGGTCTCGCCCATAGAGCTAGAATCAACAGCCACCCACAGAATGTTTAAGACACAGTAATCTGTAAAAATATCCTGGAATTACAGAGGAAAATTTCATACAAAAAGGTTGGAATTAGGTCCCCACCTAATATTTAAAGGTTTGCCCTGGACTACACAAAAGAGCCAATGAAAACACACAGTGGGTTCAGGCTAAAAATATCTGTCTAAATCATAGGTGTATAAACATCCGAGAGACATGGGCAGATTACACAGACAATTAAACCTCAGGAGCCGGGCAAGTCCAGTTCTTTGCATGGTTCATCTCTGGTACATTATACAACATATTTACAATATAACAGTTACATTAATCCCTGCTTAAATTATTCAAGTATTTCTATTGTGAGAGTCCTAATGCAGTTTAAGATATAAATAAATGCATGTTTTGCATATTGTGGCATGATTAGAAGCAAGAAATAGATCAACTAAGGCTGCCTATACAAAAAAGAAAAATTTGTTTTGTAATCAAGGTGTTTCAACAAATGCGTGGTATTAAGATAAGTGGGACAGAAATGGGCCAATGCAATTAAGAACAGAGCGGAATTATGAAGACATTTCTGTAAACAAGAGTCAGCCCATTAGAGTATAACACAGCTTGTGGTGAGGTGTGTGCTTCAAGGCAATTAAATCAAGTATAAATCAAGTGGGAAGTCTCTTCTCTCTCATCATTTCATAATGCAGCTGAACTAGGCCACGTGCCCTGAGACAGAGCAGGCTTTACTGCTCCTGCTTCTCAGAACAGTCCCATCAGACTAGTGCTGGCTGTAAACACACCCACCTCAGGGTGACCTCTAACCTCTGAGCAGCGCCTCCACCTCTGCTTCCTCCAACACAGAGAATAATCATTACACTAATATCTCAACCTGTCATCCCAGGCGCAACATGAGAACCATATTAGCAAATATTTTTAGCTACAATAATAATGTCGGCGTTAAACCAGAGCTCAGCAGAGGCACAAGTCCCTTATAAAATGCATCAATTACAATGAGCACTTCAGTCCATATATTCTTGACTGTTATGTTTAATGCAAACAAAATAGTAAATTAGACTCTAAATACAATGTAATCTTTAATAAAGACGTCTCACAGTGTTTACCTGACCAATAGTTATCTTTTGAGAAATCTGTAGGATGTGCACAATTTCATAAACTGGTAAATCTTTAGGTGAAACTACAAAGAAATAAATGCAATACGGTACTTTATAATCTGTTGACTTAGATATGTACTCCTCATTATTGGTCAGTGCAGCCTGCCCCTGTGCTGCAGATGTCAGCTGCACCACACAAGTGTAAACAGCAGTGACCCGAAGAAGCCAAACACTTCCATCACAGCTGACCTCCCACACGTTTACTGTGTCACAGTGGTTAAACATACAGCAGGAGAGCCACAAAACTCTTCTTCTCACTCAAAGGCTTTCCTCTTTTTACCACACAAACAGTGTAAGCAGGAGTGGAACATGTGACATACAGGGACACCAAGTTATACTGTATTTAACCACTTAAATATACAAGATATATACTTGAACAGAACAAACGTCACTGCAACATAGTACAGGTAATTTTAACACTTAAAGGTGCAATATGTCATTTTTATAGCAGGGGGTCTGCAAAGCTTTTGTCTTGGAGATGTTATTACTTTACCTGGACTTACTTTTACTATATAACATGATACATATCACTCTTGCCTTTTTTTAATTACAGATGTTTTCATTTCTGAAAATAAAATATCTGCCCAATAAATCTAGAAATTTACAGATACTAATTATATGATCCCGCCCACAGCTAGCAGATATCCAATTCCTGCATCTGTTGTTTGCTACAACATCTGTAGCGATTGTATTTGGGTACAGGATTTAGACAAACGCCTTGTAAACAGAAGACATTGTTGTGAATTATTGGATATCCTTGTGGAGTCTCCCCAAATCCAAAACTTATTGGTCCAAAAAAGTGCAGAAGTATGAAGCATTTACAGTAATCTTTTTTCTTACAGCCATAAACAGAAAGGACTTGCTTAATTTGTTACGTCAAGCAATTTAATTATGAAAACTTAATAAATATGCTTTCTGTGAATAATAATCATGAACTGGATTATCTTTTTCAGTTTTTCAGGGTTTTCAATGCTAGATTATTATTCATGATCCACTCTCAGCCGTGAATAATGTATTATCTTATTCTTTTGTTAAGTCCATCATTTGTCAAGTCATGAATTCACTGTGGACAGCAACAACACATTTTTGCTGTAGAAAATGTTTTCTACTATGAATGTATAATTAAACGCTTTCCCCTGTCTGGCACTTTTGTACAATAAACAACCAAACCATTTCATAGCCAAACAATAGAGTAGAGACTTGAGTCGATTTATAATCATGAATTACGCTGCACATGTACCATGTACTTACTCTGATTGTGCTAAACAGCCAGGCGCCAGGATGTTCTCGGTCTGTGGGCTGCGCTGTAGAGTTGTTAGTTCCAACATGTCCACTTGCACGTCAGTCACATGACCAGGTAAAGGCTTCAGTACAGTCAGAATCTTCTCCACCAGATTGTCACCATGATGACCAACAGCTCCTAATTATAACAACAGATGTGTTATTAATGCATATTTTCTAAATAATCATTTGCAACTCAAAATTACAAAAAAATATTGAAAGTTACCTGTCAGGTCCATTGTCCTGTCAATAAATATGATTGATGCTTTATTCTGAGCTGTCTTCCTCCTGTTTTTGGCTTGTGGATGATTGGCCAGCTCTCCTGCAATAATACGGCTCATAGGACCTACTGCAAAACTCTCTTCTCTTGTTTCTGTTGTTTCAAACATTGAATTCAGGGCTGAGGACAGATGTTTTATTTCAATTTGCAGTTCAGCTGGGAGGGAGTTCATATCTACATCAACTAAGCTCCCAAATCTCTTCTTCTCTGGGCGTTTTGCATTAATAAAGTCCAGATCAGGGGATAGGAGAGGGAACAAGTGTGCAAACGGAGGAGTGAGGATTAGCTGCTGTGAGACGGGTGCAAACACAACAGGAATGTGCATTACTTCAGCTGTGTAGTTCATGTTCCCCATCCACTCACACAGCTTTTCCTCAAACTGCTCAAACACAGGATTCCCGTCCATTTCTGCAGTGACATTGTTGGCGACCAGGTGCACGGAGTGAGCTACTGTAGTGATCACAACACAGTATTGAAAGCGGCTCAGAGATATGATATCCTTAATGATGTCTACTGTTCTGCCCTTTAGCAACGTGCTCACAACAAAGACAGCTTTTGGTTCATCGGCACGGCACGCTTCGAAGCTTGAAAACTGTTTTAGATTTTTTGCTCCAGCCTCGAATAATGATGCAGCACCACCGCTCCAATGGAGAGCCTCTGCACACTTGTCATCCATGAAAACAACCGCTTTCTTTACCTTCGAGAAGACCTTTCCCCACGTTTGCAGCGGAAATTGCGTGTAATCCTCCACTGTAAGCATTTTGACTGTTTTACCAATTTCCTGATAGCGACTGGATCAACTATATAAGAGAAATGTCATGAGAGTTCAGCAAAACAAACACGAGTCTCGCAAAGGTGACGTGGCAGCAGCATGTCGCGGGGTAAACACGTCACTCGTTGCTATGACAGCAGCATCCAGACTAGAAGCGTAGACCGTGTTTATGAGTAGAAGACCCGACGAAAACGTTTAACTAATTTACAGGAGGTATAAAGGTAAATGTTCAATACTGAATCTTATCTGTATGTGATAAAAACAATGTTAGTATTATTTGCAGATGATAAGTGTAAAGTTAAACCGTTAAAAAAAAAAGTGACAGGCATGGCCTCATGCCAGTTATCGTTAATGAGGAGTCAGTAGGCTTTAAGTGAACGTTACTTTTTAGATAATTGTTTACAGTTTTGCAGAGATATATTTTTAATCAGTTAGTAAGGCAAAGGTCTTTAAGCTAAATCCCAAAATTATATTTCCAACAATGTGAGTGTTTTGCATCGTGCACTGCTAGTAATCGTCTGTCAATCATGATCACATGATCCATCCATGCGCTTGTGTGGCACTTAAATTACAATTTGTAAGCTATATCTGTGCTTTCAGTTTTTTTATACCCTAAATAATTCGGCAAGCAAAACAAATGAGATCACAGTTAGATCTGATTTTCCAGTCCTGAAGCCAACTGAACAAAATTTGTGAAACAAATTTCTTCAAATGTTCACTTTTAGTCTCTCAATACTTGCCTTTTGGCCAAAATATAAATGTGCACAGTTCTTTGGCACTGCTCGTATCTTAGCTTTGATGTGTTTTTCAGTGCTTGGTGATGTATGAGCCTGGTATTGGCACAAATGGGAATTGTGTTGTCACCGTTTGTTGTTCATTTATTCCCAGATGTGACATGAAAGTGATTCTCTAAAAATTGATACAAGAACAAGAATACAGCTAGAAAAACAGCATACTTCTTTTTCTTACAACAGGTCAACCATGTAGCTACCACTGCAGCTTAATTGTGATTAATGACTTATTATTTGTAGCAGAATGCACACAAACATTGTTGCTTTCATAATTAAATTATGTGAGGTGATAAATTGCATTTTGTGTTAACAGCTGTGAAACGTGACATGGATGACTTGGCTGACGGGTGTGGCCAGGAAAGAGACAAAGAAACTCCATCTCGACTGAAAACGGACAAAAGAGCGGAAAGAAAGCAGAAAAACAGAGGAGGATCTCAAAATCAAAAACCATGGAGAAACCCTGGTAAGATCTATGTACAAAGAAGGTCAACATGAGGCAAATCCAACAATACATTACACGTTTGGAAAGCCTGACAGCTAGAGCAGGACTACAAAAAGCTTGCTGAGCATTGTCAGACATACAACAAAAACATATTGTATTTGGTTTGCAATTTCAACCTTTTATGTGGCATATGCCATGTAGTTTTTCACACTTGGGTTGTCAGCAGTATAGAAAATCATATACTAATCAATACTAAAATGAGTATCAAGAAAAGATACTCATTAGAGCCTTTCCTGAATCGCTTTAGAGTGATCTTGAGCTGTATCAGAGCAAGTATAAGACTTAGACTAGTATACCTCCAGAAGCCCAGACTAGTATATGCCGCAGCACTATGGAACATATCTAGATGACTGAGGGATTGCATGGTAATATAAAAAGTACTATTATTTAATCCTTTTTATTATATAGAAAGAAAGAGTGCTTTTTACTGAGTATGAAGTCTATTCCTTAGTATCAAAATCAAGTTTGAAAATTTAGTATAGTGACAACACTATGCCACACTACGTTAGAGGCCTTTCACATTCATATCCCTGCACTTGCTTCTGTCAGCGCCTCTGAACATGACAGTAATCTTCTATAGGATTCTGTACATTATAAACACCCTGGTAGAAAATTTGACACACCTCTCTAATCCTTTCTACCTCCATAGGTGCAGACATTACAGATTACTTCAACTATAGCTTCACTGAGGAATCATGGAAGTCCTACTGTCAAAAACAGAGAGAAATGCGAGTCGCCATGAGAAATCTGGTACGTCTTGAGGTTATGATAAAAAATAAACAGAGTAAGATCAAAAGGTGCTCTCTTTTCTCAGGTGGACAGACACAGCCAACATCAAGAGGAGCGTATCCGACCTTCCTCTGCCTGTGACTCACGCGGTTTATATCCCAGGTTGGTGTTGTCATCGCCAGTGCCTTGTCATCTTGTTCTCTGTGATAACTGGTGCCCAAAGGAGAAGGAAGTGGCAGCTGGTCTTTTCTATTTGTCACAACCACTATCTGGACCATGCCATCTGTTTACTGTGATCCTATGATGGGCTCAGCATATTAGAGTCTAGCTGGCAGGGGAATCCACAGTGTTGTCGAAAACACAGGCTTAAGTGTGTCCGGACAAAGCCGACAGAGTGGAATTTCAAAGACGGTGCCATCACACATTGAAGCTGTTATTTGGAGACTGATATATTGTAATGTATGTATGACATGACTGGTGGTATTAGAGGTATATATTTTGATGTCATGTGTGAAAACGACCTAGATGACAGAGAGAAGAGAGGTTGTCGTCGCAAGTAGCAGCTGTAGGATTTGTATAGAAGTGGCTGAAATTGTAATATGCTCCAAAAGAGAGACTAGGAGTCCAAGTGGATTAATTAGATGAAAAATAGTGGTGAAAGTGTGTTTTAAAAAAAATAAATTTCATGAACATATAAAAGGAGATGAAACCAGAGAGAAAGATACTTTACTGATCCCGATGGAAATTCAAGAAACCATGGTAGTATTTGCACTTTTTTCTTGTTCTTTATCTTAATGAAGTAAAAAAAACAAACAAACAAAAAAACACAAATAATCCAGTAGAAATAACAGCACTATGTTAAAGCTACTTTATGTACTTTTTCTAGGTGAGTGTCTGTCACCTCTTTGTCCTCATAGAGATGTTATCGGTTTGCCTGGAATTTTAAACATATTTATTTTATTACATATGTTTCAATTGCTCAAAAATACTTTGAAAACATGCTTTAACTTCTTGGGTTCTTGGGTTTAAAGACAATACAGTAAAGTGTATTTTCCTTGTTGACATGTTTCAGCTGCTAGCTGCGATCCATCTTCAGAACTGTCACTAGTGCTGGTGGTGACGTGTCGTATAATACCTGTTGTTACTTCCTGTAGGCGTGGTCACCCTGATGGACCTGGCATGCTGCTCAGACTGACCATGCCTTATGTTGCCTGATGTTCTCTGGAGGAGGGTGTCCCAAGTGTGTGAAAAGAGGAACACTCCTTTATCACAGTTAATGCTATCTGTGCCTCATTTCCTGATTTCAGTGGCCTCCCTGATCCAGCATTTGTATTCCGATCTAATGACCGACGCCCCTTCCCAATCCATAATGTGGTTATTTCTTTTACACTGGTCTGATATGGCAGATTTTAGGTTTTCCTGTTCTGCATTGCCTTTTTGTGTTCTGATGACACATCACCATGACACAACTTGACAGTTCTCAAGATGGCTTGCAGCTTGCAGTCGAAACATGTCAACAAGGTAAATACACTTTACTGTACAGTCTTTTAAAAAGAACCCTAGAGTACACAAGAAGACAAAATGAACATCTTTGGTTTGAAAACATGCATTCTTAGTATGAGTTAGATCTAACCTGTAACTCGGCCTGGTGGTGCCATTAGCACCAGAACAGTTGTATAGCGTGCCTTCAATGGTAGCAGTAGAAATAGTGCTCAGTTTACATGAAATTTGTTAAATCCCTTTCCCCTACAAGAAGGTAATAGCACTATTTTCTTGGGGTCAGATGTTTAGGTTTTGTCATCTATATTGACTGATTTAAATGTCATCACTGACATCTAATAATACAACCAGAAGTTCTGTAGGAGTCCCATTTATAGAGTAACCTCACAGATAGGACAGTTATGTGTGTGTTCAAGCATGTGGTGAGTGGGCTCTTCACACGTTTTGTCGCAGAGATGTACGTGTGCGTCGTGCTGTAGCTACTTTAAGCCTTTGGGAACAGAGACTACATGCTTCACAGCATTGTTACCATGCTCTCCATACGAGCAGGAGGCGCTGTCATGTTTGTAAATAGCGTTCATCTGAAACACACACTTCTCTTCTATATATAGACTAAGGACTGTCTTATTAGGGGTGATTTTGCCCAGAGAAAGCTACATCTCCCTCTCTCTGTCTGTCATTTTGTTTCATTATGGCTGAAGATGCCCACTTTGTGTCCTGCCTCTGTGTCGTCGGCTTGTCAGGAAACTCAATTACACACGATGTGCCTGTGGTTGTTTACCTCTGTTTGTGTTGGCCCTCTGTGGAGGTCATGGATTTGAAGTGGACGTGGAGGAGATGCATGTTCCTCTGTGGAGTTGGGCCACGTATAATCAGGCAAAGGAGCTTCAGTTCAGTGTATGAGAAATTATGTGTGAGAAGCTTCATCCACTTTTTTATTATTAATCTGTATTCCTTCTGTTTACAACTATACTCAAACTAGAGATCAGGCACATGGCAGTTTTTTGTCTTAATGATTAACGGTGAAAGTTTACCATGAGTCTTCCTGGATGATTGAGGTTTTGATACTTTGCAGCTGATGTCATCAACATTCCCTGGGTGTGTGATGCTAACTGAAAGCACTACTCTGTCTCAAGCTCTGTTACTCTACTTAGACTTAATCTGAGCTTTATTTTAACACAGTCTAACCAGAAAGAGTTGATTTAGTTGGAACTACAACAAATGACATAATTTGTGCTGTTAAATAAGTCTCTCACACAGTTTTTGAGTAAATTGCTCTCACCATTTTTGTTGATAATCAAACCCCTAAACTAGACCATGAACGCTTGTATTGATCACAGGCTCCTGAAAATGTGTTGTTTAAAACCATTTTGTGTTGATTCAAACTATTTTCAAACACTCTTTTTTGGCTGTTTTTGTGAATGTGTGCATTGTGTCACCACTGTAACTGCTGAACATTCCTCCAATACAGATGCATGTAGAACACCCCCAGCATGATGTCACTGCAAAGCATCAATTACACAAACTCATATAACAATAGTCGGGCAGTTCTGCTGTGCTTTTACTCAGCTAGTGTTTGTGTCGATCTTACTTTAACAGTTTCTTTTTTAATCTCCAATTTCCAACAGACTTTGCATCACATTAACAGCACTAAAAGATCCTTAAGCGGATAATAACACCACTCATTTGACTCTGTTTTGATGCTTAGCTCTGTAATTTCATGCTTCTTCCCTAATGGATATTTCTAGTTTCTATAAAAGTCACGTTAAGACAAGTAGGAGCATATATATTTATTTTGTACAAAGTGAAGTCATTAACAAGCTCTGAGCACATCCCTGTTGAGGTGTGGATTGATATAGATGCTTTAGGTTCTCTCTCTCTCTCTCTCTCTCTCTCTTTCTCTCCTTCTCTCTCTCTCTTACTCTCTCTCCTTCTGATTAAGTCCTTGTGACAGAAAGAGGTTAGTGTCTCATCTGTCTGAGTGTGCGCTTGACAGTGTCGGTGAGGGGACTTTAAAGGGCGCTTTGGTGAAGAAGGAGAGATGACCTAGAAAACAGCTTTAATGCGTTAATGGAGCTACAGGGTGGCACTAAGGGCAGTAAGATTAGGACACACCAATGTCCTGTTTTGATGACTGTTACATAACTCCAAGCATCGTTCGAGGTTTTAAAGCGACCACCATATTAGACCATGAAATCTGATGTGGAGAATACGTACTCATATAATTTAGTACTTTCTATCCACACAGTTTTGGAGTAGTAGTAAGTGAGAGTAAGGGATAGTAGTGGTAGTTTTAAAGTATTGAGCAGCTGTAATAGTAGTAGTGGAGGTTGTAAGATATCCCAGTAGACTTTAAATTCTATTTCCATTTTCCTTTTCAAACAATATGTAGCATTCAGTAGTCAGCATCAGTTTTGTTTACCTGTAAAATCAAAGAAGGTAAGCAGTAAATGTCACAATAATAATATGTTTAAGCCACATAAGTAATATAGTAGAAGATTGACAGGAGTATGCAAGTACTTTGAAATAAATGCCATATATTTTTTGATTACGTTTAAAAATGGTTTTCTATAACTGTAGATCACTATGTAACAAGTCTATACTTCCCTTTCCTGTTCAAAACTGCAGAATTTGTCACAGTGAAATGTAACCGTACAAGTAGCAGACTTTAATCTATGTGTATTTATGGTTTAAAAAGAACTACGTGACATTTTGAACTCTACATTTATAACCCAGAGTCTGAAGAGGGTGGAAATAGGGAGTGGGTGAAAAAAAATTTTTTTTTGGGAGGACTTAAATAAAAAAATGCACTTTTCAGAGTTATGTTATAATTGTTTCTTTCTCATTTCCTCTCTCGGAGTTGTGTTTGGAGTGATTTGTGCATGTTTGAGCAATCCTTAATCTCTTATTTTAAATTTGCAGAGATATTGCTAATGAAGCCCTGTTGTGTACTTATTCTATGTACTAAATCAGTGATACTCATAGGATTCAGCAGCATGATGTAGTCATTTTTATACAAGTGAAAACAATCTTCTACTCGCTAACATGATGTGCCACTATCCATATGTAGGGTCAACAACTTCGTGGCACTTTGTTGCTCCCATTGTGCACTGCAGTTTTCTTCAGCAGAAGTCAGCGAATTTGTTTCTTTTGTTAGGTTATTTTAGACCAGGGCTCTCAAACAGCACCAGGATCAAGATTTATTTCTGCAAAGACAACAAACCATAAACCTTTCAGTAGATATTAAGTGATGTGATGTACAATACAGTGTGATGGTACTACTTTTCTTCACATCTAGCTCATGAGGGCACTCCTCTAACTTTGACAGTCACTCTCACCTGTTTCTAAAACTTCTGTTCTCACAATCCACGTGTTTTGTGTCCATTTCTTTGTCTGTGTAGAAGCCCAGTGTGCCCCTCTCACTCTGTTTGCCCCTCTAACTCTGTCCTGCTGTTTGTTTCTGCCACAGCTACAATGACAGCAGGGAAAGAGCCGAAGTGACGCTACTGGCGGCATTGTGGGAACTGTAGTTCAAATTGTCTTAAGCATTTTATCAGCAAGCCACAACAGAAATTAGAAATCATCTGGCGGGCCAGTAGAAATGAATCCAGCTGCCGCATTTGGCCCATGGGCCGCAAGTTTGAGACCCATGTTTTAGATGAATATTGCAATTTAAAATGTGCAAATTGTAACATTATGATCCACAGCCATCACAGATTCTTTATCATAGAGTCTACAGCCATCATAAATTCTAGATCATAGATACTATACAGTAGGGTCAAGCACAATATGTCTTCTTTAAGCCTTAAATACAAGACAATATGGAATCACTAAAACATGCCTGAATCAGTCAAAATACAGCTCTGACAGCTAATCAATGGTGAAGGAGCTCTGTTATAGCTTGGTTGAAGCTCATCAAAGTTGATTGTACATGCTAAGGTACACTTTATTGTCCCCATATGTGACTGATTTTCATCTCATCTAATCTCCGACAGATGCCATCGTGACTCCTGCAGAAATTCAAGCCAGGATTGGTGGACCATAAGGAGCAGAAAGGTAGTCCATTATTTGATTGAATATTTTTATGATTAGGAGCAAAAGTCACTGTCACACTTGGTTAACGCTGCCATGGTGTTACTATGCAGGCTTCATCATCCACAGAGGACAGAGCTACTCATCTGTTCACTTCACCTGATTCCACGTGTCCCTGTGATCCTGGTGAGTGACCTTGGTGCTATAAATAGAAACACAATGGATAGAGCGGGTTTAAAAAAGCAGGAGGTAATAGAAATGAGGCGCGTGCACACTTCTGTAGCCCTGCAGTGTCTCCCACAAGTGAGTACAGAGGCAGTGGGAGGGGTCAGATAGAGAGGCCTGTGCTGAGCATGCAGCAAGGTACTCACATAGGAGGGGAAAAGTAGAATTTTCTCTTCAATGTACTTCATAAATTGATGGCTTGGGCTGTATGATATTGCTTTCACATAATAATGACAGTAGCATATGGGAAATCAAACTTTAATGGAAATCATTAAAATGTAATCATCTCTCAAAACGCTTACATTTGATGCATAGAGGAAACTTTCTCATTCATTCGCTTGGTCCTTAGATTTTTCTGAAAAGCAATGGGGGCAATACATGTGTGAATTTTGTTTCAGTTACTTCTTTTGAGGTTGATCAACAGAAAATAGTGACTGTATACAAACGAACCAAAAAGTTGAAATAAATGATATACATATACATGATATATCAGGGCAAAAAAGCCAAGTATGATAAGAGCTCTTATTTGACATAGACAAGAAAACATAAATCAAATATCATGAAATAAATAAATGTATCTTGTCTGTAGCTCCTTCTCACTCCTCAGCTCCTTCATGAATTCGTCTATGCTGTAGAAACAATGCACATTTAAAGTTTAGGATGATCCCAGACAGACACACACACTGACCCTGAGGAACCCCCAGAGGAGCCCGGCAGCCCTACTCCTCTCTGCAGCTGCACACATGGCAATGTTGTGTGTGCGTGTGTGTGTGTGGGCGTGTGTGTGTGCGTGTGTAGAGCTGCAGCACATGTCATAATAAATAAAGGCGCGCGGTTGAAGGACAGAGGTGAAGTTCCACGAGCGTGTGTGGCCTGTGTCTGTTTGTGCTGTGGGACAATCACATGTTTACACACTCACTGAAAACTCGGAGCACAACACGACTGACTATAAATCCTAAACATGGAGCTTTGTGGGTAGTTTGTGGGGGTTAAGGTTATTGGGCAGTCTGAGAACACATGCTCTCACACGTGTGTCTTCCTTCAAAGCATCTGTTCAAAACTGATACTGGTCTGATCTAGAAGAATGTCAGATTTTTCAAATCAGGAAGGAATCCTTATGCCTGAAACCCCATCCATGTTATATACCTGCACTGTTTAACATAATAGTATTTGCACCAATCAATTTGAGGTTTAGTTTTAAAGAAGAAAAATAAATATTGTCATTCTCTGCACTGTTTACAAAGTTTTGAATGGAAAAAACCAGGGAATCTTACGTGAAAATCATTAAGTTATTCTCAAAAGTCCTTATGTGCCAATCAGAAGAGTGAAAGTAATAAAGCAGGGATGATACTATCAGGTGCAGCTGCAGGTGCGTGCCAGGCACTGTACTTCCTCCTGGTCTTTTGTATTGAATCAGTGATATCCAGGAAAGCTCCATGGCCAAAGCACACAGCAGAGAACAGGCCCTATCTTTCTCTTCAAAGCTCTGAAAATAGAAGACCCCCTCTCTACCCCTCATACCCCCTGTGCGCCCCCTGCCTGGCCAACCCGTGCCAGCGCCCCCTAATGCTACCAAAATATCAAACATCCTGCCGACTTTGGCTTTGAACCCTCCACTTTGAAGTGCATCTTCAGCTCCAGCTTTTATCTAAACCACTCCCCCTTTTACATTTTGCCACACCCCCTTTTGTGATGCAAATGTTATAAAAATAGCTCATACGGGGAAAAAAAATCGCTTGGCTGGCAGATTATAGTACAAGAAATGTGCTGAACAGACCCACCGGGGGACCGAGTCAAAGGGGGGCTAAGAACCATGCTTTCTTTATATAGTCTTTTCTATGGTGACTTTAGCTCATGTGTAACTGCAGTATACCTGGTGTGTCATGTGGTAGCGAAGCACAGAGCGGTGAAGGTGAGTGGGGCGGCTACAGCTGTGTTAGTAGGTCACTATAGTCACAGCACGTTTCCTGTGTCCTTCCACCTGGCTCAGAGTCACACTCATTGCATATCAAAGCTCCACACATGTGTAAGTCTTTTATGAAGCCTCCATATCAGCAACAGATGCCCTTTTTGTCAGGATAATGTGAGTCTTATTAGCCGTAGCAGTGCTAAAAGGATATCAAATTCTGCATCAAAGGGACCCAAGCCGAGGTAGGTTTGGAGTTGGTACTATAAGCCTGGATAAAAGTATAGCTTCAGGAAACATATTGCATGCAAAAACCTGTGTCAAAGCGATATTGGAAAATCTCTGTGCTTGAAAGCAGATGATTTGTTATATTGAAACTTATAGAAGTAAAAATGATGGTTTTAGTGATTTAGTACTTGTACACGCTAGCCGTATATGCCCTGGGGCAAAATGGCTATGTTGTGGCTTCAGATAGTCATAGCAATTTATACAAATAAAATGGAGTGTCTTGCTCAATGACACAATGATGATTTGCTCCCAAAATACTGCTACCTAGGACTTGAGGGTAAGTAGATACAGTAAGAAGATATAGTCACAAAAAAATTTAACAGCTAATTAGGTATAATACTAATAAATATACATTTGTAGGTAGATTGTGAAGATGCTGGTGGGCAGTGTTGGGAAGTAACTATGAATAAACTAATTGTGACAGCTACTGTACAGTTACTTTTTCATTTGGTGGTATTCAGTATACAGGTACTTTTCTAAAATCAAAGAAATACATGGCGGTACTTGATCAGACAAATTTAGACTTCAAACTGAACTGTACATAACTACTGAGAAAAATATAAAACTTCTCTCTTACAGTGTTTGGAAAGTATTCTAAGTATTTAGAATACTGTCCTCTGATTGGACCATGTATCCAAATACATTACAAAATACATTTTAAAGGTGCATGGCGTAACTTTTTTGGTGGAGGGTGTGTCAAATGCTTGTCTTCATGGAGATGTTATTGCTTGGTCTGGAATGTTTCACAGTATGGCATTAACCCTTTCTATCTTCATGGAGACCAAACCAGACCGAGTTACAGGTCGGATCTGTGAAGAGGCACCCAGAATAGCTGTTTTTCTGTATTTTTGAGCTATAAAACCACCTCTAATTGAATACATATAAAGCACAGCTGTTTAATGTCATAATCTGGAACATTCTAGGCCAGGGGTGGGCAAACTTTTTGACTCGTGGGCCACAAAGGGTTCAAAAATTTGACAGACGGACAAGACCTGGAGCAGATGAATGGAGTTTTTTGGTAATCCACCTCATAAGACAAAAAAATAACATAGGATATGTAGAAAACATAGCCCATGTTATTGAAATATCCCATAATTGAAAATCATTACAAAGTACTACAACAAAATATCTATCTTTCAAGTCTCACGGTATTTACTATTTATTGACATTACTTTTAAAACACTGAAAATTATTACTACTAATGGTAAATGGTCACATTTTTCTATAGCACTTTTCCACCTTCAAGGCACTCAAAGCACTTTACAAAAAGGAACCACTCACCCATTCACACATTCACACACCAGTGTATGCAGACACTGTGGGCAAGGTGGGTTAAGTGTCGACAGCATTCATCTGTGGGAGCTGGAATCACATCAGCCAACCTGCAGGTCAGTGGATCTGACCGCTCAACCTGTGATGTTTATGTTGAGAACTGGATTTGAACCACCAACCTTCAGATCAGTGGGCAAATGCTCTACCAACTGAGCTACTGCCGCCCAAACAATTGCTATTGTTCAAGTTCATTTGGCCGGATTAAAAAGATTAAAGGGCCACATATGGCCCCCGGGCCAGAGTTTGCTCACCCCTGTTCTAGGCAGAGTAACGACAGATCCATAGAAACTAGCAAGCCAGGGACACCTCACCAAACAGTTACATAATGCATCTTTAATGCAGGTTTTCCGTATTCTGTAATTAAATACATTTTCAAAGTATATTCTTCCCATCACTGTTGGTGGGAGGCAGAGCTATGTGGGGCTACTACAAGAGAAATAGTACACATCTGTCCTTGGTGAATGCTGCATGAGACTGGCCTGGGCTTCAGTAAAGTACAAAGTAGAAACATGGGGTCAGACCTAAAATATCAGCTCTATCTTAAGCCCATTCGCACGAGAAGGAGAACCACGCAAGCACAATCGCTGGCAATTAGCCCTCGGCCATTAGCTCTGTTCTGGGCTACTGAGCGTGGAAGTCCGGCTCTCTTCAAACACTCACACAGGTACAAAGCATTACTGACTCACGCTAGCGGCATCTGTGCAGACTGTTTACGCATCTATTAAGTATCTTTAATGCAGGAGGGAACTATGAGGCTTTGCAAGGGCTGTGTCATGCAAAGGCACAAATTAAATGTACGCTGTGTAACTTTTTGGCCAGGGGTCCGTCACCTGCTTGTTTCTACAGATATGTTACTGCTTTGTCTGGAATCTTCCACAGTATGACATTAAAACGGCTCTACCTACATTTATTCAATTACAAGTGGTTTTATAGCTCAAAAATATCTAACATACTACCCAGTCTATGGTTAGACATGGTAAAGACTAAATCCTTGGATATATGAGATGCAACTTGGTGTGGTGCATACAGTTACGAGGTGTTTTGTGTCATTACCTCCATCACAGTATCTCGGCAACTGAGACAGGCAGCATCATTGAGAAAGGGTCATTGAGTCGCTTCATTGTTGAGTTAGTGGTGCGTACATAGAAAATAACAACAGCACGTAAGATATCAACCAGTTTTTTGTGTTGTTCATAATTTACCTCAGTTGTCTGTCAGGTCAGTGTTTTTGTATGTTATGGGTCCAATGACAGCCACTTAACTCATTTCAAGAGCCCATTTTGCGCTCCAAAAACCTTCACTTCACATTTGGATAATTTCAACTGTTAACTTGAAAACTACTACTACTTCATCACATCACAAGATGGAACAGACAATTTTGAGCTTTGGAGATGAAGACAGACTAATGATAAAGGATTACTTGAACATGTGTCAATGAAACAAAACTCATCTTCACATATGTTTTTGATAAAGTAACAATACTAACATGACTTAAAGCTCATAAGAGTAAATTTGGTGCATATAGGACCTTTAAGAAAATTATAACTTTTCTACCTACCTTACTGTCTCTCTAGGGGCCTGTATTTTCCTTACCAGATCTCATCTGATTTCAGAAGATAAACAATGACCCTAGTTTGAACAGAAAGACCTTTTGTGCATAGAAGCTATATTAGATAATTGTTTCTACAGTATGGCATGGTTCACATGCACATCTTACTTGCATACACGTGTACAATCCCACATGAATAGTGCATAATATTAGACCTTTAACCATCCAGGTGTGAGATACTAAGTACCACTGGGTCATCCTTTTATTAGCCTACTTAGCTCTGTTGGATATTATTACAGGAAGGAGACTGATCCAAACTCTCTATTGTGCCCTACATTTCCCCCTTTTTACACATGCACCGTCATTATTGTTCTCCCTTTGTCTCACTTGTGCTGAAAAGCGCTCAGAGACACTCTCACATTAGGGCTCTTGTGTGGAAAAGCTGGGGATGGTCTCCAGATGTGGAAGTGTATGTGCTGTTTTCCCCCCTCTCTTCAAAGGAGCATCTCTGTGTGTTTGTTTGTGTGTTGTAGGTTTACGCACACAGTAATGTTGAGCAACGTGTGTGACTTGGAACTCATAGCGTGGCGTGGTCACGTAAAATTTGAGCATTATAACAAGTGGGACCATTAAGTGTGCACCCAAGCGTTTGACACTTTCTCTTTTATGGATGGGGACAGGGCAGATTGCATCATTGTGTGAATGATTTTATAGATACCTTCAACGGGCCATGGCTAGTTTCATTTTGGCTCATGTTCTTGTACACACAGAGCATTTCCAACTGAAATATTGTCTCCGTTGCATAACTGTAAAGACTATTTGTACAGTTCTGAAAAAAAGAGAAAAATACTGTGTCCAATAACATAGCCTATATCACTCAAAGGCAATAAAACAAATAGACCAATATTTTCCCACCACAATATGATGACATGCAAGTGAAGATGGGAAATTGAGTCAAGCTTCTAGTGAAGGCTAAAAAAATCTTTTGTTTAAACCCCAAATCTTCAATATCCTTGGGCATCCCTGCTTCATGTGTGGGGGTCAGATTAAAACAATATCTCTTGATGTTAAAGAAACTGATTTTGAGTCTCATTTGGGTTGCCTCTATCAAATGCTGAAATCCAGTTGGTTTAAAGAACTCTCTAATCCAAATCGTCACTACCTAAACCCCAGCACACCTCCATGAATCTGTGCTAGTGCAGCCTCTGCAGTTCAGAGAGTCTATTCTGGAGGTTCTGAGCTTTCATACAGAGACTGAGAAAAATGTGTATGTGTCCTTTATCTGCAGGTTTTGCGACTGGCCAACCAGGTTCAGTTGTATTTGTAATAACTTTTTTAAAACAGTAAGAGTACAGGCTGCATGTAGTTTCTTTAATGCAAACCATGTGGAAATAATATTAATGTTCTGAGCAATGCCTACATTTGTTTGTAATTATCATTATTTAGTTATTTTTTGATTGAGAATAATTCATGTAAGGTGGTTGGGATTGTTTTTCCTATTCTTTCTATTCTTCCAGGCTCCAAAAGGTTTGTGACAGATACGAGACTTTAACCCAGTCCAAAGAATCAACTCTTTTAAATAATGCATAATGGATCAACTGATCACATATGATAGTAATCCACACAGTTTGTGCTCCTGCCATTGACAAATACTGTTGCAATCTGTCTTCATGAATCTCTCCTCTTGTGTTGCACTCCAAATAAACTCTTCTGTAGTGTTTGAAGGTTCAAGACACAACTTAAGACTTGTTACACATTGTAGTGCAGTGTCAGCATGATCAGTCTTTTCTCTCTATGATCTCAAAAACATGTTCTTATAAAAGCAGAACTATAAAACCAAAGCCAGTGTCTGCACAGGCAAACAGAGAGAGAGAGAGAGAGACAGAAGCAGAGCGAGAGAGAGAGAATGGCTTATGTTGTCACGTCTGTTCAGTTTGGGACTTGGGGAAAAGGGCTTACAGAACTCTGAAGACAATTGAGGATACAACATGTCCTCAGGGTAACTGAATAGAATTTGATGGCTGGATTTTACCACAGTTATATCTTTATTTACAAATTGCTAATTATTTCAGAGACACAGACATTTAGGCTAAAAGCGAGCATCATTTATCAAACGATTGTTGTCAGCAGATGATGTGGTGAAACAGGCTCACCACGTCATGACAACAAACAGAGCAAATAGTGGTTCTGTTTGAAATCTGACCATCGGAAAACTCATTGGATGTTTTGGAATCATGATAAATGCAGAGGCAGTGATGTTGTGCAGAAAGAGCACCTGTGTAACCAGAGTGGAAATTACCCCAACCAGTGATTTATTTGTTACAAACACTGGAAATATTATTTTAAACATATTTACCTACTAACTCGGGCTGCCCATATGTGAGCCTGTTGTCTTTCTCTCCAGTCATTTCTGTTCTCCATACATACTGCAAGCTTTTCTTTAGATATGACACTAGCACTGTTTTCCCCTTCTTTCTGTGCCGATGTGAGCTCTCCCATAGGGTGACCCTGTCTGTTGGAATGTCTGGATGTTGATGGCAGTGAGCTGGGACTCCCATTCTTCTAGCAGAGATTTTGTTGTTGATTGGTGGGAGGTCTTTGTACTGCATTGTCTTTGGAATGTGATCCTGCCATTGAACACTGTTCTCAGCATTCGTGTGTCGGTGCCATCCACTAATTTCTCCATTTGTTTTGTTAATGTTCTGCTCTCCAAACCAGACAAAAGAACTGTCTCCACTGTTCCACTGTGGTTGAGAAGAAACCTAGTTTTACATTTTGTCAAGCCTGATGGATTAAATATATAGTATAATTTTATATATATATTATATGTTTTTAAAGTAAAAACATCATTAAAAAGTAAAAGTATGTAGATTTTTTTAATTTTTTTTTTTATTTGGCATGTTTTTATTGAATTGAAAAAATATTTCATCTCCACAAACCTGACTCTTTATTTTGTCTGGAGGAGGGCCTCTTCCTTGTTGTTGTCTTCCTTATTCCTTTGTCTATAATCTTCGACAGTAGACCATGAAACCTTTTTTTTTCTCTATGCCAGTGATGTGCCACCTCAAGACTAAGAATAGTCATGTTTTTATCAAATGTCTAAAATAATAAAGAAGTCTAAGTTAAGTTTAGTTAAGGAAGAGGCTGTAAAACAAATATATCTATTTGCATCTTTTTAAACTGACATTGTCTTTTTCTCTTTTTTTTCCTCCTTACAGGTTTAAAAAGACTCTCCCCAAGGACTCTGCACAGATAAATTCTTGATCTCCTCTAGTTCAGATCTGAACCAGCATATTTGCAGCCCAACTCGGAAGCAATCTGTTGACTCTAGACCTCCCATATTAAGGGTTTCTGGGCCCACTTTGCTTGACATAGTTTACAACTGTTCTCTGAGCTCCTAGACAACTGAACCCATGACCAAATAAGGCATATACAGGCCCTCAGCAGACTTGTTTGTGCCTCCTGTCTCCTGTTTATCAGTGTCCTCTCCGTATACTCACTCCCCTTTTCCGATCATGTCCCAGCCTCCCATTCCCTCCCTCCGTATGTACTTAGATTTTTACTTTTTTTAAACTTTACTTCACAAATGGTCCCCGTCCTTTCTCTACCCAGCCAGTCTTAAAGTTATGTTTGCTTATTTGCTTTGGATGCTGTCTGTGTCTAGTCCGCTCACACTGTAGCCCCTTTTCGAATGTCTCCTCCTCTTTTTTTTCTTGTTGCTCTTTTTCAGCTTTTTACTTCAGATTTGTCAACGTGTGCTTCAAATATCTGCCAGATCCTCACATCCTCTGAGACCGCGTGTTCCGATAACTTTCGCCAGCCGCTTCCTGTCCATTTTTATGAATCGTTTCCGTTTGATTTGAACTGTTCCGAAGCAGACACATGTGAAGAATGAAGAAGATGGTGGCTGGCTGGTCCTCTTACTGCTATTGCCCTGAGGAATATTAGGAACAGTGGGTATTCCTGGCACGCTCTGGCCCTGCTCTTGAGGAAGCTAAAGTAATAGACTTATTTGGACTGTAAGAGGGAGGGGAATTCTAATCTCTTGGCCAGATGATAGTCGATGATTTAATGGACGTGTCATCTGGTGGCAATATTGCAAATCTGAAAGTATTTGAAAATTATTGACCAATAAAATGAGAGGTTTAGTTCGTTCAGATTTATGGTTAGCAGCAGGGCAAAATGTTGCCAAAAGCTTAAATGACAGTTCAGTTATCAAGTTCTTGTCTTGGTAATTATTTTTAGATCTAAAATAGGAATTGATAGATAGACAGACAGATAGATAGATTAATTTAGGGTCCAGAATGATGAAAGGGCAGGACTGTTGCCATAGCTATAATTTAAAACAACATATTATATCTTTTGAATGGGCAAAAGATAGTATAAAGATTTTTAAAGAGTATAAACGGAAGCTGAAACCCCTGGATAGATAGATAGATAAATAAAAAGACAAATAGAAAAATAGTTTAGACAAGGGGTGTCCAAACTTTTTTCATCAAGGGTCACATCTCTAAACACAGATGAAGCAGAGGGCTGATCGAGGGTCGTAGACTAGTGCTCAATACAGTGAATAATTGAAATTTGTGCATGTTTAACATGTTAGAATGAGCCATTAGGCTTTATTCATGCTAAGATCCTTAAAACGACACACTAAACATTAAATATTAGCTTCTTCAAGGTAGATTTTCAAAAAACTTGCAATAAAAAGTAAAATTTTCATTGATGCAAGGTAATTTGGGCCAACTCTCCTGGAAACTTGAGGGCCAAGAAAATTTGTCTGAGGGCCGCATTTGGCCCACGGGCCATAGTTTGGACATGCCAGGTTTAGATTTTAATCCCAATAAATTCCCAAAAATTACACTATTTTCTGATCAATGTCATAATGTTGTTTCCTCGTAAAAAAACATGATTGTTGTGTTTTGTTTCATTCATTTAAAGCACAAACCCTGCATATAGTTTTTCTCATACTGTAATGAAAACAGCTGATGTCATGAGTTAATACAGGAAGTGCTCCACTGTGTTTTTAAACTCCATACACCTTCACTAGAATCATTTTGATGATTTCAGCCCTGGAATTGCCAATCATTACTGAACAGAAAGTAAAAGGTAACTGCTATCTTGAAAACTACCACTACATCATGACATCACAAGGTAGAACCAAGCATTTTGGGCTTTAGATGTAGACAGCCTAATAATGCAGGATTACTCAAACATGTGTGAATGAAACAAAACACAACTCTGGTTATGTTTTTGAGGAGGTAACAGAATTATAACAAGGCTTGAAGCTCACAAGAGTCAATTTTGTGTAATAGACCAATAGGAACTTCAAATATAAAAAGTAATAAAACAAGCATATTAACCCTGACCATGTATTTTTGCTGATCTCTAGAATAAGCTGGTTCCACTTGTTAAATAGCCTATTATTTGTATCTGTGGGCGTATGTAACACAAGGCTCCGTCTCTAATAGGATTTGTTGTGATTTTAGAGAAAGTGCTGTTGTGTAATTTAGTCATGAATGGCCCAGATTGCAGTTCCACTCATTTTCCCATGGATTGTTTGCCCTGGTGGAAGTGTTTTGATGACCCATTAAGCATAAACTTATTATCGTCTAACTATAAGGCGTCGCCAGCAGCCCAAAGCCTGTGCAGTCCGTGTGCACATTACTCAAAGTGCCTTCATTCAGAAACAGCCTACGTGCATTACTGCCAGCTAGTGCTGACTGCCAGATGAGGTGGGCAGTACTTTACTTTACCTTTACTCGAGTAACCTTTTGAAGTAGAGTAGTTTTTTAACACCATACATTTTTATATAACTCGCCTCCATGTTCAAGGCACTCAAACTGCTTTACATCAAGGAACCACTCACCCATTCACACACACATTCATACACCAGTGGGCACAGACACTGAGAGCGAGATGGGTTAAGTATCTTGCCCAAGGGCACACTTGGCAGCATTCATCAACAAACAAACAACAAAACTCTTACTCGAGTAAACTTGTGTTTCTCTTCCCACTGTGTGATTTGAACATTTGTATTTCTTACGCTGCTCCATCAGATATGAATGACTGTATTTTTGTGGTCTATCCTAAACACCATTATTTATTGTTCTGTCTTTCCAGTTACATTAAATTATAAATAATATATTACATCCTGACCAATACTCTTGCAATTAACCCAAGTACTTCTTTACTTTCACTTGAGTAGTCACTATTTTGTACATTTACTTGAGTACTATTACTTTGAAGTAATATTACTCTTACTCGTTTACGATGTTTGGCCACTGTAACCACCTCTGTGGAAGATAAACACCAGCTTCTTCACACTCACACACCTGTTCGAAAGGCTCTCCATTGGCCCAGCTTCTTACAGCCCGTTGAACCCGCCCTCGGAAGTTTTCAATTGGAAGCGTGTGTGTGTTTGGACCACATGGACACGCACAACATGCACCTCGCCTCAGGAACATCCTCCTCCTCAGGTTTGAACTTACGAGCTGGAAGAGCGTCCTGAAGGCTGACCCAGAGCCAGTCACTTCAAACAGTTGGAAAACACAGCTGCCTTTGGAAAGAGCTTTGATCATGAAGTGCAGATCTTGTTTTCATTCATTGATTGAAAAGTATTCTTACTCATCTTGTTCCTGTTAGAAGGTTTTCACATTGGATCACACTGGATTTACAAGAGAATGCCAGTGATAACATGAGATGTGTTTGGTAAAGAGTTGAAGCTGGTTACAAGGTGATGTTGTGATGTCAAGTGAAGGTGACAAAATGACATTGATTTTAAGAATAACTTTGTACCAAAGAAGAGCGCATCTTTAAGACATGTGCTGTGTTGTTATAGTGAAAACAGACAAGCAGAGTTTTGACAGAGATGCCAGGAGTCATTAAAGCTTTGTTTTTACTGGAGCACTCAAAAGGGGTTTGGGTAAAATCAAAGGATAAAAGGAAAACCAATATCTCCTCTCTGTACATGAGGTCAGTGTGGTGAGAGTGGAGGAACATATGGTCATACAACACTCGATGACAAAGTGTCATTTGATTTAATTTGAAAAATATACAACCATTTCTGTTCTGTTTATTGTTTTCTGTTATAGTCTGTTATAGTTTACAGTATCACAGCAAAACATGGAAAAATGATTAGGGTTATTAAGAGCAATTAAAGATTTTCAAAGTTTTTGCAGTGGAAATCGTTTTCTATAAATGATACTGAAAACTATATTTGAATGAACCCATAAAATACATTTGTAGAGAAATGTGGACAGCAGCCCTTCTCTGATAAATTCGTCTTCCTGTGTGATCCTGGTCCAGGTTTCTCAGCTCTGGTCAGATAAATTTCCCTCAGTGCCTCTCTGATGTGCTCACATCATCTGCCTGTTACACACACATGTCCTCAGGCTACACACACTGGCTTGGTCTGGGGCCATACCACCAGCCCGCTCCTCTCGCCTCCCCTCTGCTTTGCGTGCATTTGAAACCTGTCTTCTTTTAGCCACACATTTGTGAAGCAAAGGAAGAAGGATTGGTTGTTTGTTTTTTGGAAGGCTCGAAGGGAAACCCTAAAGCACAGAGTGGTCAGGGAGGAGCCTGGTCTGTTTGCCAGGTGCAGGCTGGCACCACAGCTGGACAATATCTGTAATATGCTAGTGTGGTACTACATTTGCTTGAGTAACTATTTGAAAAAGTATTAGTTTAGTACTTTTATCGCTACACTTTTGCTCAAGTAACCCTTTGAGTAAAAGCCCTTTGTGACTTACAGTTTGGTTTCTTTGACCATGAGTGACAAAATTAGAACATTTCTGTTTATGCCTTACTTTATCATAAGGCTTGTTGGTAGACCATACTATAATAGAATTGGTCATCATCTGATCTGATTACTCAAAATCACACATTCAGTTTTACATTCAGCCAGTTGCACAGTATTCATTCATGTCACCACTTTTCCTTGTACTTGAGTTCTATTATTCTGAAGTAGAGTATACTTTCTCTCTCCTCTTGTGAAGGATTCTAAAAGAACAGAAAACTGACAGGATTTTGTATACGTGGAAAGAACATACTGTAGTTTGAAAGAAATGGATAATATTTAGCATATGTCTGACGGTGTGCTACAGAAGGTATGCTTTGTTACTGAGCAGCTAGCATATGTCCAGCTGATAGCTTGAATATAAACAGCTTCGACTTTTGTAAAAGAATGCATAGGTTTTGTGCAGAAGTGCAGAGCAGTGCAAAAGCCACTATTGTGACAGAAATCAGGACTATTACAAAAGCAGGAGAAATTACTGCCTTCATATGCACTGCTATTTCTGTTGTTTTGGTGCAGCGAGCGCAGAAGTTGCTGCCTCCGCTAAGAAATAATTGAGTTTGTTGAGTGTCCTCCCTGTGGCTCCAGATGATAAGAAATCTGAGGTCCACATTCTCTTCTGTGCTGTCTGACTCTTGTTCCTCTTCACATGTATGCTGGGCTACTGTAGTCCCCTGCACACTCAGCGCTGACCACGGCCCACATATTTAATTAATGTCATTAATATTATGCTGTGTGGCAGCTTTAACACTACAGCACAGCCCATAGTCCTCAGATGAACCCACACACAGGGAGTAGGTGAGCCGAGGTGCTGCAGAAGATCAGTGTTTTATCTAACACATTTTACTGTCCGCCTCCAGCCCTGATCATCCCCATACACAGGAAGCTTGACCTGTAGAGTCAGTCAGTATAACTTAAATATGTTTTCCACATTTTCTTGAGTTCACATGCTACAGAACACCAGCCCAAATGTGACCAATTGACACTTAATGGAAAAAGCATGGTGCTGCTGGTGCTGTTCAACTTTATGTGGTGGTTTCGATTTGGTATTTTTGGTTGTTTTGGTTTCTTGTCTCCACAACCTCTGGTTCAGACATTTGCTTAGGGTGCTCCACAGTGGAAAATATAATAAAGACTGCATGTGTATTATTAGTTAAAGGACCCATATTAGGCTATTTTCTGATCTGTGTTATAATATTGTTTCCTCATCAAAAACATACGCTAAGTTCTTTTGTTTCATTCACACATGTTCAACGCACAAACTCTGCATATTTAGGTTGAGTTCATCTCTCAAACAGAAATCTCTCTGATCCATCTTGTGATGTCATGTGGTAAGTGCTCCACTGTGTTTTTAAACTCCATTTGGATGATTTCAGCATCTCTACTGCACTAAAGTAAAAGGTAGCTATACAACTTGAAAACTGCCACTAAATGACATCACAACGTAAAACAGAGCATTTTCAGCTTTGGAGATGTAAACAGACTAATAATTCATACTCAAACATGTATGAATAAAAACAAAAACAAAAAATAATAATGCACAACTCCAGGTATGTTTTTGAGGTGATAAAAACATAACATGCTCTAAAGCTCACAAGAGTCAATTTTGTGGTCCTTCAAACTGTCCCCATACGACTCATTGGTTGTAAATCAAATCCTTAAATGATCCCTAAATCAGGCTTTCTTGTGCAGCTAACATTTAACTTTTTATGGGGGAGTGACCATCATTGTTTCAAAATGTCCATCTTAAACTCATAATCAAAATGCAATATCAGCTCAAATAAATCACAGAGAGCTGTAAACAACCACTGTCCCTGCTGATGGCTGAAAATAAGAACCAGAATGCTTTGCTTATATTAGTCAGAATCTATCAAACTTTCAATCAGGGACTGTGTGAATGAGTCTATGTGTGAGGTGTCCTGGATCACATGACCATAGTGTGTCATGTCCTCAGCCCTTCTCACTTTTACCACCACAGCATTTACACTATAAACAACATAGAAATCTGGCACACTTACCATCTGCCCCTAGACCACATCTCTCTCCACATCTAATTCAATATACAACATCTTTTTGTTCCACAGTCCTTTACTCTGTTTAAAGTGCTTAGTTTTGCAAAAGTCTGAATTTGCTCCCTCAATTTGTCCTATTCATCATCTGAGACAATAAACTGATACTAGTGATTTGTTACTAATGGAGCAGACACACACCATTTTTCTGTAAAATATATTTTGTCCTACATTCTCTTACTGTACATTTTATAACACAGCAGATGCCTTTGTAAACTAATGTTGGAGCTTCACTCTTAATTACACAGACTTAAAGCAGCAGATGCATCATTTACTACATATTCTGTACCACTATAAGCTCCCTTTATAGACTTGCGCTGCAGAGTGGAGCCATGACAGATTTTGGGTTATGAATTCAGAGCTTTGTTGCATCTTATGGGTCATGTGAGGGAAGTGGGACATGCATGAGGACAGCTGGGGAGCTTTGGGCTAACAGAGTCAGATAGAAACCAGCAGAGGATCACATATGCGTGACAGGCCTCCATGAAAAAAACTGAGGGGCTGTTGATGTTAGCGTGGTCAAGTCCGTGTCCCCCTGGCCCTCACTCCTCACTGCAGGCATTCTGTGCTCTGCCCTACATGCAGGTTACATGATCAGGTCACATGATCACTTTCCATACGCTCTCGCTCACATGTAAAGGGCTATGTGCTGCTGCCGCTACACTGATTTATGACTATGCTGTGTTCTATTTTGAGAGCGCACCCAGAGGGACCCATCGTCAGGCTGTGGGTGGGAGCTGTCAGGGAGGACCGCCTCTGCTCTGTTGTCATCACATGCCCTCAATCAGAGTTTCTATGCAGGTTGTTTGGTTTACACAGATTTTTCCATTCCCGCAAAAATAACACCAGCTTTGAAGCACTCTCCACAAGTTTTGATTTGGCTTTTTCCACGACTCTTGTCAAATTACGAGCGTACAATTTTCTGCTCCCAAAGTTTAGTCTCAATCTTCAAGAAAATGATCTTAAGAACTTAGTTTTTGTTTCATATTTATGTAATTCGTGATTAAAGTGTTTTTTTCCCCATATTGCAACCCCCCCACTGTCAACATATGTTTGGTGGGTTGTTTCTTTTTTGTTATGTAAAGCTTGTTTGTGGAAATTATTCTTTGTTTTTTAGGAAATTTTCTCATACAACTGCCAATTACAGTTGTCACAAAAAATCTAGCTGGATCAATTTGTTCAGTGGTCAATGTGTCTGTGATTGGGTGACACCAGAGATTGTATAAAGAAATTGACTAAGGGAGTGTTATGTCACCCATTGCGTTCGGTTCCAGTCAAATACAGCTTACAATTAGGGATGTAACAATAACCGAAATATTGTGATATCATATCGTCAAAGTTCTCACAGTAATATCATGGACCATCACAATATATCAAATTACAAGTCTCTTTAGTTAAATTAAGATTTACGGTGCAGCAACAGCTAAAAAAAAAAGACAGAGAGAACTACATAAACCATGATCCTTTGCTCCATTTCAATGTAGACTACATGAAGAATAACAGTTCTAAGCACTTTTAAGTGTTAGTTTTTTTGGATTCAGTCTTGTCATGGCATTTTAAGAGGAAAAAGTAGCATATTTACAGTTTTGTTAGACTCACAAAATATCGCAATAAATATTGTACCTTAAGATGTATATCATGAAAACATCGTACTGAGAGATTTGGATATTGTTACATCTCAAATCGTGGGCCTCCCCACTATATCATGAGCTTTCCCACAGTATCGCAATAAATATCATACCATGACGTTCATACTGTGACGATATCATATCGTGAGACTTGGATATCATTACATGCCTATTTACATTACTTGCAGTTATAGGAATGAATTTTGAGCCAGGTTAATATTAGAAATAGGAATTTATTTACAGACAAAGTAGTGAAATAAAAACACCAGGCTCATGTCCAGTGGGTTAATACAAACATTTTAAGATCAAAACAACGAGGCTCACAGCAGCAGTTACAGAGAGACAAATTTCCAATATAAAATCAATTGGAAACAGAATTGATGGAACCGAAAGTGCACTCATGAATTCATCGGCTAGCAGGTTAACTATCTCCATTTATACAGTGTGTGAATTACACTTGTCCACATCTTACATCATCTCCACTCTCTAGTCTACTTCTGTGTTTTAATTCAGCACTTTTACAGTTTTCAAAAGGCTTATTTCAGAAAAGTGTAATTTTGCTCTCCCATAATGGCTCTCAAAAGACTTCATTTGTAAGTGCAATAAAGGCCACGCTTACAGTTAACAAAGATGAGTTCTTAGTCAATTGAAGAAAGCACCTTAACCAAATTACTCTATTTCTATTTCAGAATACTAAAACAAAATACGCTCCCATTTTTATGACCTCAATTTCACACCTTTCTCTAATACTTCATTTTTATACCTCAAACTTTTATAGCTAGAAAGTTAGCATTTAGACACAGTGTTTTCATGTTTGTTTGTTTTTTTATGTTTTTCACCAAGATGATCGTGGAACAGCAGCAGTTGGATTTGGGGGATTTTGCTTTGAAAAAAATAGGTAGCAGTCCAATCCCAAACTGGCTCTAGGAGATAGACCTGACCATACAGCGGACACAGAGACATGCCTTAAAGCTTGTGTGCCTGATGCCAGTCTTATCCCAGCTTCAGGTATATGTGAAGGCTCCTATTTTTTCTAGACAGATACTGGCTTATAACTGCATTTAAGGCTCAAAATTTGTGCATTACATATTTTTACTTGAACATCACAGGCCTGTAGAGGTAGTAGCCAAATGGTATCCAAATGTTGCTGCCAAAAACCCTGCAAAACATTGTTAGTTAGTTAGTCTTCGGTCAGTTGGCATAATCATGAATCCTATTACAATGATTTATGAGTAACACAAAAATGTATGTATAGCACTTCAGTTGTTCTACTGGGGTTTAGGCTGAAGTTTAACTTTTATTTCACCTAACCCTCTTAACTTATAGAATAGAATACAATACAAGATGGTATATCTTTTAGTATACACACATACACACGTACACATGTCGTACACGTCGCACACAAATCCATACACATCGATATTCATACTCACACACATACACTGATCCATGAACACATGTCAGTATGCATACTGATATACACATATACACATTTTATATTTAGATTTAGAATACTGCTTAAAAGCCTGTAATCAGTCACGAATATTACTGTTATTAACTGTTAACTATTAAGTATTATTTTCTTAACCCCATGAGAGCCTCTGTGTTGCATTATATATAGAATAATATAGTATCCAACACTGATTTTGTAAATCCAGCCCCTGCTCTAATTGAGTTTGAGACTCCTGCTCTATATTTTCCTATAGTAAATGTTGAACCTATTTAATCTATCTATCTATCTATCTATCTATCTATCTATCTATCTATCTATCTATCTATCTATCTATCTATCTATCTATCTATCTATCTATCTATCTATCTAATTTATTTATTTATTTATTTTTGAGAATTCAGACATTTTGTATTCACAGTTAACAATCTCGGATGAAGCAGATCACAGAGTTTCAGTTCTTTGATGAAATTGTAAAAGTAAAAATAACTGCTGCGTGACTTTGTACTGCCTCTGCTCACGATTTCAATGTTTTTTTCTCATACAGTTGTAGACAGGTCCCACACCTCAATATCATCTGATTTCATGCTCATGCTCAAACAACAATACAGGCTTCCACAGATCGTCTTTGTTTGGACTGAGGCTAAAGGATTGGTGCTGGAGTCTTTGCACAGCCGTAGCCATTAGCAGCCTGATTCAATAAGATTATGCACTCTGTTATGCACACGCAAAGTAAAAGAAGGCAAGTGGTGTAATAGAAAAGCATTGCAGTCAGTTTTATCAGAGGCATTTGAAATCACTTGTGCTTTGTGAAAGAGTGTAACTAAGTGAGGTTTGTTCAAAGGTCCAAAATGACTTTCATATTACAGCTTACTTTGATTCTATTCACATATTTCCTCCATTCACGGTGACCATTCAGATCGATAGATAGTGAAAGAGAAATTGCGTTTCTGTGCTGTGCCAGCCCCACACTGCCAGGTCAGTGCTTGTAATGTTGGCATGTTATCAGAAGTATAATACTCCCTTCAACAGAATCATAGCTAAACCGGACTAGATTGGAATAGACAATACTATCAGAATGTCTGGAGGGTGCATGTCTCCAGGTCTAGTACTGATGGTTAATAAACATCCAGCAAAATTACTCAAATTAAGAAGATTTAACTTGATATGTGTAGATTTAACATAACAAGTATAATAATCTACCAATAGAATAAGTATTTTTTTCTACAAACAACAAATGATTTACTTTCTTGTTTTAAGTGCCAAGAGTTCTCGTTTTTCTTATCTTCAGTGTAACTGTGTATTTTCCAATTCAATGATGAAAGGACTTGTTCCATCAGTAGATAATTTTGCATGTCATGTGAAATTTACTCAAGTCAATATAACATTTTCTTAATTCAAGTCATTTTAACTTGGTGTGATTTTAGTTTTTGTAGTGCATGTCTCTTCCTCAGATTTTCCACTACTTCAGTTTATTCTGCAATAGGTTTGTTGTATACAAATTATACTGCAGTACCAATAATAACCATATAGACTTGTGCCAGTATCTGTTTTGCCAGGTCTTTGATGGTTTTAGTCACTGTATTTTGCGTTGACAATAATTCTTTGGAGACAACTTTTTATCAACTATCTCTCTGACAGAAATGGTCGAATTGTCTACTAAAACTTTTCTGAACACACTTGAAACCATTCTTCTGCCCTAACGGCATCTTTAAAAACCATCAGCGTGTGTGCTGTTGTGTTGAGTCTGTTCGATCTAATAGCTCTAAGCAAGAACAAATGTGAGCCTGATCCCGCAGAGGAGCTGATTCCAAATATTGAATAAGCAGTGCTGCTTACGGATCTCTTACAGGCTCTCTGGTCTGTGTGTGTGTGATTATAATTATACACTATGTCTCTATTAAGTGAGCCGCCTGTGCACCTCACAGCAGACAGGTTTAGATGAAGCTGTTACATAGAAAACAAAGTGCAGTGAGATGTTTGGGAAAGGCACTCTAATCATTGGGCAAGTAATATTTCTATTTCAAATGCTTCAGGTGTGTCTAGCCCTGTCTTTCCTGCAAAACTGCAAATTGCCTTATAATAATATCAAATACAAAAGACTACAGTTCTGCTTGATATTTTAATATTTAGTCCTGACATCTAAAAGAAGAAAACAAGCAAAACAACAGGAAATTTACTTAAACTACTTCCACACAACAACGCTCCTGGATTTATTTTGAATTTTTTTTGGTGGGTTGAAAAAAAATTGTGTCCACACATGTTGAATAAATATTCAATAAATATTCACATCCATGAGTGAAAACGATGTAATACATATGCCACACCTGTATGTGGTGCTGTTAACAATGATTAGGGGTGTCAAATTATCGTGTTAATTGCGATTAATTAATTACAGTCATATTTAGCGCGTTATGTTTTTTAATCGCATTAATCTAATTTTTAATTTCTAACTTTAGTGTTTCTGTATGCGAGCTGCTTTATTATAAAACCTGTTTTTATGTGTTGTTGGGACAACAACACACACACACACACACAAACACATTTATAATTTTTTTATTTCGGTAATTCCACTCATTGCCGGAAAACCACACAAAACGCGGCAGTAAGAGCGATGTAAACATTATGTTAACGCTGGCGGCGTCAATCGCATAATGGACGAGGTCGAAGAGCCAGTAGAACAGAGGCAGCAGTGCACAGGTAAAAACACATTCGTGTCTTGGAAATTATTCTCCCGACGTGAAATATAAAAGAAAATAACAAATATAAAATCGCCTACAACTTAAATGTCACTGGTGAAAACAACCTGCATAAGCTCATGATGTCTGCACTACTGTCCTATAGTGACCTGCCACATGAGGGGACACGCACACAAACACACACACAAATACACACAAACACACACCTTCATTATCGTCATCAACCTGAGAACGCGCGGACCACGTTTCTTTCCGTAGTTACTGCGCGGACACCGACGTGCTCCCGTGAGCCGCGTGTGGATCGTGTTTTCTCGCATACGCTGCGTAAACCGCGCTTCCTCCTGTGCGCCTCTAAACCAGAACTAACACCAAGACTAAAACCAGGACTAATCCAGTCCAGGACTAATCCAGTCCAGGACTAAACCAGGACTAAACCAGAACTAAAACCAGAACTAAAACCAGAACTAAAATCAGGTCTAAACCAGGACTAAACCAGAACTAACACCAGGACTAAAACAGGATTAATCCATTCCAGGACTAAACTAGGACTAAAGCAGGTCTAAACCAGGACTAAAACAAGGACTTAAACCAGTGATCTCATATATAAAGCATTTCTCTATCAATGATATTTTTAATATGGTTAAGGAAAGACTGGACTGGATGTTCAGATTTCCTCATCTTTGCTACTTTACAGCAAACAGTTTCTTATTCATGGAGACTTGGACTCAACAGACAATTTGGAGAGATTTGTTAAACAATAAATGACTTTATAAAGTCACTTTTTTTAATCTATATCAGTCTTTTGGTCTGCCACAATAATGTAATAATGAATTTAAATGAAAATACCTCAAATTGAAGGCTTTTCTCAGCAATTTTTAGGTGAGATTAAAATTAGATTAATTAGATTAATTAATTACAGATCATAATTAATTAATCTCTCAATTTTTTAAATCGCATGACAGCACTAACAATGATAATAGTATTTAATAATGCATATCCCGTCACAGTTTTTTTTTTTTTTTTTTTACTTTAAGGTAATTTAGCCTATTTTACAAGTATCACAGAAATATAGCCATTTTGTTTCGCAAAAGTTAAACATGAGTTTTTGTTTTTAGCCAAGATTTAGGTGAGAATTAAATTAAAATAACTTGGTCTCAAAATCCAACAGCTTGATTACCCATGCGTAATTTTTGTTATTGATCCGTGTGCTTAATCTGCATGGTGCATGTTGTTAGGGTTAGCATTAACATTAGCAGCGTATCTTGGTTGCTGGGCGAGGGGAGGGGCTCCGTGGGCTACACCTGTCCTATTTTGGCAACGGCCTTGTGGTCAGCGGAGGCTAGTTCGAGGGCTGCGACGTCATCGTTTTCCAAAAGCTGCGGTTTGCTTGTCCACACGACAGTGCAATGCTAGAAGAAAGGCCAAAACAAATACAAACTTCACCATTTCGACCAAAAAACGTTGTCGTGTGGACAGGCCTTTAATACATCTACTGCTGCACTGAATAGTGGTGGGTGTGACAAATGACAAATGAACTGATCTAGTCTAAACTAAACTGATGAACACCTGGAACTGTAGACTCCACATGTATCACAGATCCAGACTTTGGGATTATACACAAGTGAACTGACAGGATAAGGCTCATGTTTCTGAGTTTGTGTATTGATGATGGAAAGTGTCAATCTTCATATCAAATGAATTATTAATTATTGACTGATGATAGAATGAATACATCTAGGAAATGAAAATATAATTGTTTCCTCTCTATTATTAGTCATGTTCATTGATACTGAGGCATCAAATGAACTCCCTGTTAACTTTAAACACCTTTTTTGCATTGTGGTAACTGAACCTGTACCTATCTAATTTCATCGTAGATTCATTTGCACTTAAATGAACCTGCCTTTGCTTGTGCTTGTAGTATGGTCTGAAAAAAACCCAGTCTCCAAAGTATCCAGATAGTATTTAGAGAGGGGAAAAGAAAGGTTTGAGCCTTGCTGTGACACCTGTGTTTATCCGTGTGTTAGCTGCAGTCACAGAGCAGTCTCATGTCCTCATCAGGGCTCCACTCCAACAGAGAAAACACCAGCAGACTCCAACTCTGCTCCCCTGGGACCGGCCTTATTGCTTCCCCCGAAGGAGTGGAGGAAAAGGCCAGGCGCTTGGTTGTGTTGAGCTGTGTGTTCTATTAACTCTTCAGATGAGAAAAATACTGTGTCATTTTACAGAAGCCAGGACAAAGAGAGGAGCAGGGATCGCAAGAAACACAGAGAGAGGCAGCCTGAAGAAAAGCAGCCAAGGAAGAGTCATGACCAAGCTAAAACCAGGTCCAATTGAATAAAAAACAAAACAAAACATAAAGTTAAAGTGCATATGACAGGTTATATTTCTTTTCTAATTATTACTCTGTTTGGTGGTAGTTGTTATAAACATTAATCATAGTTTTACACAAATTAAGTGTGGGGAAAAGAGAATACATAAAAATAAATTGAGTACTAAAACGAAATCCCTCTATGTGGCATTTTAACCTAAAAAATTAAGAAGTCGTCTGATTTGACCTGTTGACCTGACAAAAATCTTAACCACTGTCTGATTTAGCCTTTGTTTACATTATGGTTGGTATAGGTAACAGAGCAATAGAGAGATACTTTATTGATCCTGAGGGACATTCAATTAACAGCTACTGAAGTACTTCTACATTTGTTATATACCAACCAGGATGTAAAATTATTTAGTAATAGTAGCAGTAAGTAAGTAATAGTAATAGCTCACTAAAAATATACCTAATAAGGTTTATGTTTTAATGGAATGAGTCCAACCTGTCATATTCACTATAAGAAGAGAATTGACTAGAATATTAAGTAATATTAAAAAATATTATCTTGTTTTAATTACAGCACCAGCCATAAACAACAAGAGCAGGATAAGGACAGGGACAGACAGAGAAAGAGAGGACACAGAAGACAAGGAGACAACCGAGGAGACAAAAGAAGGAGATAAGACAAGGAGACAGTCAAGGAGACATCCCCTGCCTGAGAGCAAAACTAATGGATTATTATTAGTTTCCTAATCGAGTTAATGAGAGGCATCCTGCGGCGGTGACATGTGTGTAGCCTCAGATAATACAGCTGTGTTTGTGAACTCCAACTTATTCTAATCATCTGTGTTTTCATCTAAGCTTTATGGGATTTTAATTACTCCTGCGCTGTGCTGTGCCATTTACAATACACGAAGGAGATGACCAGTACATGATATCTCCAAAACTCATTGAAATGTACTTATGTTGGTTTGGATTTTTTGTTTTGTTTTACCAGAAACAGGAGCTTGGATTGATGTTAAATATAAATAAATATTGAAAGTAATTAACAGACTAGTTTTATTTTAGTTTTATTCAAGGTATTGCAACCTAGAGAGACTCAGACAAAGAGAAAATAGCAGTTTTATTGAATGTGTTTGCTTTGATGGTCTGACCTTAGTAAAAAAAAACAAAACATTGCAATGAAGAGCGTGGCTGATTAGATGAGATGTTTAAGAGATGTCTTACCCCCGGGGCCTGGACACTGGAGGTGGTAGATGTGAGGCCGAGGAGAGAGAAGGGGACAATGAGAGGATGAGGAGAGAGAAGAGGACGGTGAGAGGATGAGAAGAGGGAAGGGGACGATGAGAGGATGAGGAGAGTGAAGAGGATGATGAGAGGATCAGGGGCTTGAAGGGAACGATGAGAGGATGAGGAGACAGAAGGGGACGGTGAGAGAATGAGGAGAGCGAAGGGGATGATGACAGGATGAGGAGAGTGAAGGAGACGATGAGAGGATGAGGAGAGTGAAGAGGATGATGAGAGGATGAGGAGAGTGAAGGGGACAATGAGAGGATGAGGAGAGTGAAGAGGATGATGAGAGGATGAGGAGAGAGAAGGGGACAGTGAGAGGATGAGGAGAGTGAAGAGGATGATGAGAGGATGAGGAGAGAGAAGGGGACAGTGAGAGGATAAGAAGAGTGAAGGGGACAATGAGAAAGTGAAGTTACGTCCTACAGACTGAATTTTTGCGAGCTCCTTATCTTATTTTGTGACTTATTAAGTGGTTACATCCACAGATTCTCCTTTTACAACCTTCAGGGAGACATTAATAGACAATAAAAGACAAAAACAAAATACAATTAGTTTTAGTATTTACTCCAAACAAATGAACTGTGCTAATTTGTTTATTGCCTTTTAAAATTGAGATTCTCAGTGGTAAATCCTGATAATGTAACTGGTGGGGGGTCTGCCACCTACTTGTTTACAAGATGAAGATGCAGAAATACCTGGAATTGGATAAATGCAACCTAGATAAGTTAAATAGCATCTCTATGGAAACGAGTACAAGTTCCCTACCAAAAAAGTTACTATAGTGCAACTTTAAATATGCCCATTATAATATTGGACTAGTCATTTATCATTATTGCGAACATTCTTTATAGAGACAGCTCACAAAAGTCAATAGGGGCTGTATTACTCCATATCTGTTGAAATGTGAAATGTCTAATCCATTGTATATTGATACTTTGCAGTTCATGTCATCAATAATCCATCGGAGTGTAAAGCTAACTGAAAGCACTATTCTGTCTGAAGCTTTGTTGCCCAAGTTAGACTTTAATTTGAGCTTTATTTTAACACGATCTGACCAGAAAGAGCTGATCAAATTGGAACTATAAGAGACGTGATTTGATTTGTGGTGTTAAACATGTCTCATAAAATTACAGTCACTCAAACACCTAAACAGGACCATGAACAGGCTCGTGAAAATATGCTGTTCAAATCCATTTTGTATTTTCTCTTAAAACATGTTTGTCTGTGCTCATTGTGTCTGTCTGCATGGTAACTAGTGAACGAACAATCCATTCCACCAATACCAGTGGCGCAGTCAGCAATTTGGCGGCCTGAGGCAAACTTGAGTTTGGGGCCCTCACTATAATGCACTGGTTTTCTGTTACTGTTTCTGTTCTTCTTTTTTTTTTTTTTAATATACAAATACAGTATATTTATTGTCCGTTTTTCCCCATTGTTCTTCAGACATGCACATCACTATTTATTTGAATTATGGTGGACTGGAAACTTGTCTTATTAGTTCAGTCTCCTACTAGATAACCAGAACTGAAAGTAGTTTTATTTTTTGCTAGTACAATTACAGTTTTTGATTACATCCATTACACATGATTATTATTATAATTTTTTTCTTTTGATTATTGTTCAAAAGTAAACTACTCTCATATTGAGAGAAAATCAAATTGTTCTTAATGGCTGAGGCCTCGGTGACTGAGGGCAATTGGTTGGGGGCCCCTCCAGGTTTGGAGCTCCTAGGCAGTCACCTACTTTTGCCTAATGGTGACACCGCTTCTGACTAATACATATACATGTAGAACACCCCCAGCTTAATGTTTTAAAAAAGGACATTGCATCACCGCACAAGTCTTTCTTTTCCAATGACTTTATTGATCATTTAACCAAATGAACCATCAGATATATTACACAGAGCGAAATGTGATCGACAGGGACCTGACACGAGGCCCCACACCATCCACTGATACACACAAACCAAGTCAGTTTTTTTCTTAAAAGTAAGAAAATTAGTAAGGCCTCCACAACGTCACCTAATTATTAAATATTATTTTTTGCACGCTATGAACACATCATATTTTTTTTTTATCATTTTCTCATCAGTGATTTGATACTTTGAGTTTTTGAAATAAAATAAAAAATACCTCAAACACAGACTACAATTTGGCAACGTGTCTTCAGGTCAACAGATGAGAATGACGTCCACTGTCAGTACAAACAGAATAGAGCCTGTAGTCAAGGCCATATCAACGACAAACAAGAGAAACATAGTACAAGTGCTTGGATCAGTACTTATTTTAAACACCCAACATTTACAGTAAACAAAGTGAGTCCGGCGTATGCATACCCTACTACAGAACTACTGGAATTGGCAATGTGGCATGTCTCCTCTTCACTCGAGGCTGTGTTTGTGAATGTCCAACAGCATCAATAGTGTCCAACATTCTTGCAAAGACAAAAAATAGTCCAGTGTCCCATGCCCAAACTCCTGGTAAAGCTGTCCATCAGAAGTCAAATGTCCAACTAGCTACAGTACTAGTCTATAAGCCATGTCCGCTCTGCTAGCTTAGGGCGCTCCACATTCCTTGGTCGTTGCCATAGAGACAATAGCGTTGGTTTGGCTACAGCAGACTGCCAGGCCACGAGACGATGGTGAGCGTGATTCTGCCCCGGAGCTCCTTTAGGAGACGTACCAGCGCCGTGTGGGTCATGCCCCATGTACTCTTCCCGTTGACCTCCAGCAAAATGTCCCCACACCTATGGAAAGGCAGAGATTTACAATGTTAGTCATAGGAAAGTGATTTATTATTATAGAAAATGAATGTGTCAAATATATTTAAAAGTAAAGGTGAAAGGCTTTTACAGAAAAAGTAATTCTGTTTGTATTTACATTTACATAGCATCCCATCTCTTGTATAAATGCGGGTATACAGTTAACACACAGAGTAAATATTGTAAACTGAGAGCTATTAGCTGGGCATACCTTATCCTGCCGTCGTTGTAGGCTGGCGTCCCTTCCACGATGGAGCGGATAAAAAAGGATTGATTGCAGTTGACCTCTTCTTGACCTCCGACGATGCTGAAGCCCAGGCTGCCCGAAGTGCTCCGCCGCAGGACAATGTCTTTGCAGCAGTAGAGATGCCTGCACGGGCCAAGAGCCAGATTAAAAACACTAATCTCTCAAGTCTATCTTCCACTACCACACACACACGCGCACACGCACAACATCTACAACAACATAAGCAGCAGTGCGTAAGAATCAAATCAGTGTAGGTAAGATGAAGATAAGGGTGTCTGCTGCTGTGCTCTGAAAAATGCTGCACTTTGAACACAGAGATGCTGTCCTGATTTTAAAATGACACAGAAATTTTGAGAGTCCTATCCACATCAGTCACTCAAAACAAATGTATGCAGGATTTGAAGCTGTGTGAGGTTTTGTCTGTCTGAGAGCGGTTGGTTTTCACTGATAGTGTTTTCACTAAAAAGTGCATTGTGTAACTTTTCTGCTTGTCTCATGATAATGTTCTTGCTTTGCCTGGGATGTTCCACAGTGCGGCATTAAATAAATATATCTTGTATCTATTCATTCACAGGAGTTTATTATTGCTCAAAGCTACCACAAAGACATGTATTCTTACTGTGAGTGAGCCCACTTCTCCACCAATCTGACCCGTAACTTGGTATGGTAATGTAGCCTTCTTGTCTTCAATTAAATGCCATACCGCAGAATATTCCAGGAAAAACAACAACACCTACACCAGGGTTCTCCAACCTGTAGCTCTGGAGCTACCAGTAGCTCTCCACCCCCTTCCAAGCAGCTCACCAAGTGATTTCGAAATTACACGTATTGTCCTGAATAACTAAAATTGGATTGATTAAAAGGCTATTACCATTGTAAATGTATCATTTTGATGACTAACATTGTGCACTAAATAAATGTATAAACTCCATTTAAGGCCGTGGCTCTTAAATTAACTCAATTTCTTGTGATTGCTAAAATGAGGAGCTCTTTGGCATTTTCATTTTGTTAAAATAGCTCACTGGAGGAAAAAGGTTGGAGATCCCTGATCTAAACGGAGTCACACAGATGGTGAACCCTCCACCAGAAAAGTTACACAGTGCACCTTAAAATACAAATATGTGTCCCTGCAAGGCTGCCATGGATATCCACATATTCTGAAACTACAAAATAAACCAATAAAGTAATTAGGCACTGGAAATGTATATCCCGTTCCCAGGCGTTTTGAGTCTGCTGCTCCACTGCTCTAGATAATAGTCCTCTTGTGAATAAGTCCGTCATCTTTTGTAATTAATTCACTGAGGAAATTTTCCTCATCTTTTATTTTGCACAACACTGGAGCAGCTCTTGTTTATCGCTGTCACCCTGAGCTGACAATTCATTATATGGAAATAGTCTTGCCAAGGCTTGACACTTGGCTTCATGAAGTTGCGTGGATAAAAACACTATGAATATTTAAGCCCAAAAGTTGTTTTTGTTCCTCTCCCTCCAGCTGGCCCTGACAAACTCTGAGATGAGCCCAGCTGGCCGAGGTCACCCACTCTGTACAGGGAAGAGTAAAGAAAGTTTTAGCACAGCCCTATCAGCGGCACGCACCTGGGTAACTGCAGCCATGACACCCACAGAGGCGAGTAGTCGTCATTGGGCAGGGGGCTCTTGGTGCTGTCTGTGGGGGAGGGGGTGAGGCAGGTGGGGGAGGGCGCACTCTTGCAGGCTCTCTTCTGGAGGACGCATTTCCAGGACCTTGAGAACCACGGGGGAGGAGGTATTTTTGAGATTTGCCACAGCCTCGCTCCTCGTCACCCCAGTCAGGTCCACCCCGTTTACGTTAAGCAGTATGTCACCTATGAGAGAAGAAAAAAACAGACATGCTGAAACCTTTGCTGCCCTCATAATGGTTTTTCAAAGGACCTCTCCAGACAAGGGGCTAGTTAATATTCAGCACCTGTGTTTTAATAAGCTCCCTGTGATGAAAGTGGTGCAAAGAATAACACATGGCACGGCACTGAGATGCTCGCTCTTGGCTCAAAGGACACGTATGCCCGTGGAGGATATGCTAATGTAAGTAATGGCTCCAGCACAGCTCAGCACAGAACGTGTCACTACTGTACACAGGGAAAACTATGTGTGAAAAAGAGCACTGCAGAGTGTGAGCTAACCTAAGTGATGACTGCAATATTTTTGCAATGATAATTTGGTCATAAAAGTGATACTACCACTTTTTCAAAAGCCAGTTATGACTATGAAGCCATCTGCATTAGAAAGATATTAAAGTTTTGATACAACTCTGGCAAACACAGGGGAGAACAGAGAGGAGAGCTTGAAATCCTTTATAATAATTGGCCATTGTATCAGCCAGAGCCAGGGATGGGCACCATGACAATACCATAATCATTTTTTCCTCTCTTATTCATGAATTCCAATTTTTTTTTGTTTTAATTAATCCAATCTCAACATTAATTTCCTGAATGTAACAATACAGACTTTTAATCATTGCCATTTAAAACTAATTTCTTCCAACATAGTCTGAACTCTGCTCCCAACGAGATGCTTTTACTGAAGGATTGGCTGCAGACTTCAATTAAAAAGACTAATCATTGACAAGTAGGAATCAGTTCAAATTGATCAATAGGTGGGTTTCAGATTTTAGAATGTGAATACTCTCAGTTGGGAACAAGAGCCAGTTTTCCCTGTTGATAACAATGCACTTTGCCATGAAATATCCAAAAGGTAAATTCACAAATGCTGAACCTGATATTTTTGACAAGATTCAGGAATTCACTATATAAAATTAGCATTTTTTAATTTTCACTGCAGATTTCTCTGATCTGGCCAAGATTTTCAAACTTATGTCAGGTTATTCATCTTGGTTTCAGATTTATTTTCTACTTGGTAGTTCTGAGACATCTTAATTCTAGTTTAGAGGTAGTTTATTTTAACTTGACTTGTCAAGTAAAATTATCTTTCTGCACAGACAAATACTTTCACTACTTTTAATCCATTTTCTGATAGATTTAAGTGTTTATATCTTAATTTTTTGTAATGTCATCTGAATTGTACAGCCCCTTTATAACACTTTTCAAGCATTGTTTTCACTACACTCTGTGATGGTAGAGGAGGTAATATCGCCACTGCTGCCCAGAAACAGACTGACAGAAGTGTAGCTGCCAATCTTTGCTTACAACCCCTCTGACAACACATTATGATTCTATTTAGGCAAGGTGGGGCTATAGCGCCTTGCCCAAAAACACAACAATCAGTTCATGTAACCAGTGACAGGCTCATGGATGTTGTTTATTGGTCAAAATATCTCACAGAGCATTTTTCGACATTAAGAAAGCTGTTCAAGCTTCATTTGCTGCTCTACATTTTGACTGGCTACATGAAAACAAACGACAAAGTACATGACAGAGGCTGCCTTGACACATAATAGCGCTGATATGCTAATGTTTGTTTGTGTGTGACGTTTAACTACGTTCAGGCCAATTTGTGAAGCGCTGAACCAGAGCTGCACAGCACTGTCTTTTCTGGATGGATAAACTCTGTAATGAAACATGAGTATTTAACATGCATCAATCATTCACTCTGTTTATTCTACACTCATTACCATATTAATACTATTGTACCACTGTCTGCCCACAAACAGCACAAACAGGCACGTGCACTGTCATACAAAGCAGGCTTTATTGATCCATTTGATGACAGAACAAACACTGATCTGAATGGAAAATAAAGATTTTTACTTATTTATTTTACTTATTGGTTTATCTCTGGTTCAGCTTTGTAATGTTTTTACTAATTTGTGGCATGATTGAAAAAAGATAGTACACTGAATTTGACACATTGAAATCAAAGTCAGCGTTTTCCTGGTTGACTTTTTAGTTCTATAAATATTAAAGTAAATACTAACATAATGTATTTATTATTGTGGTAGGTAGAGCCTTTTGGGCATGCATAATGATGTCAACATAACTACTAGTGCCATGCCTTTTGAACACAGTGAATTTAAAGTGCTCTATGTAACTTTTTTAGTATACCACTTGCTTGTCTCCAAAATGATCTTATTGCTTTGCTGTGACTACTCCACAGTATGTAATTTAACTTTCTATACCAGTAAGAATATGCAAGTAACACCCTCAGGCCATGTTACAGATCAGATCTGTGGATTGGCAAGCCCATCCGCTCTATACTGTGACAAAACAACAATATCTGTATCAAGACAAACAGATGGCAAACCAAAAAGTTCCATACTTCTCCTGATAGTTTGATATAGAAACAACATAGTGTCAGATTGTACCTTTGCGGATAGAGCCTTCCTGCCCCACCACCCCGTCAGCGTCCACGTTGGTGACGTAAATGGGCAGGTCCCACCCTCGGCTCGACATTCCCCCCGCCACTGTCATGCCCAGGGAGTCGTACGGCTCTTTGGTCAGAGTCACGGTCTTTTCATAGCACGCCGGTTTCTGACAGACATCCTTCAAACACAAACATTACATCAACATCATTAGTACACTGCAAAAACTAAAATCTTGCCAAGTTAAAATTTCTTAAAATTAAGAAAATGTTATGTTTATTTGAGTAAATTTCACATGTCAATTAAAATGATCAACTAATGGGACAAGAGTTTTCATATTGAAAATAGAAAAATACAACTTATTACACAAAACATAAAAAAATCAACTCTTTGCACTTAAAATAAGAAATTAAATCTTATTTTGGTTAAATCAAAAAACCTATTCCATTGGTAGATAATTTTAATCAAGTCATTCAAGTCATCATTTAACTGTGATTTTATTTTATTACTTTCTATTTTATTTTGACTTGTACATAATTATTTGACACCTGTCTCTTGCCCTTTTTTGCTTCTTATTTAGAATGTATTATTACCATTTACATTGTTTACTCGTATTATATTATATTGTGACGTGTGAGCTACTGTGTCCAAATAATTTCCCTTGCAGATCAATAAAGTTTGTCTAAGTCTAGTCTAAGTCTAAGTCAAGTCTAATGAAATCAAGTGTCCTAACTCTGAGTAATTTGAACTTACTTAGATATTACTTTTTGCAGGGTAAAGATTGAGTTTGCCCTTTAGGATCTTAAAATGCATTGTCTTTTTATCAATTATGATGCTCAAAATTAAAAACATGACTCCAATGTACCGTACTCCTACACATAAGCAGCACATCAAGGGCGTCTGGGGAAGGTTTGACAATAGGAGCGCTCATTTACATATTAATAACATGTTTTCTCTGTGACACACTATAGCGCCTTAATAATGGCAGAATCCATACCAGGGCTGCGCAGGATAACGGAGAGAGCACTGACAGTCGCTAATTAATGAATCACCCCATTAGCATAACTGGCTATCTATAACACATAGGGGCTCTTAAGACAGCTTGATGGCCTCTTCACATGTATTGGATATAATGAAAGCGATGCATTATTTCATAGCGGTGATGTGGTACAATATTTAGTTGTGTGCGGGGCTGTGAGGGGAGAGCGTGCTTGTATTTATGGCCGGGGTGTTTGTGAGTGAGATAGTAATGAATAACACATGGACACATTGAGGCTGATGGGATGCGGAGTCTCGTGCGGCGTGGTTAATGTGCTGTTTTCACACATTTCGCTAACACTCACTGGAGGGCAGCGAAGGGACAGGGAGCCGGACACTGTGACATAATCATTTTACTGTAATGATAACAATAGTAGGGATGCACCGGTACGATACTGGCATAAGTCCAAGTCAAGTCCAAGTCATCTGCTTTGAGCTTCAAGTCATTTCAAGTCTTTAAACCAAAGTACCAAATATAGCTTAGATTTTTTTTTTCAATTTATATGACTTTTAAGATAAATTGTACTTATAAAGTTAAAGTATATTTATATATGAGTATTTATAGAGTATATTAGAGTTGTAGAAATGCAAATGTTTCCTTTTTAAATGTCTTGACAAGATCGAAGGAATTCAGATTTAAGTGCTTTTCAAGTCACTGACCTTCAAGTCCAAGTTGAGTCCCAAGGCTAAGGTCAGTTTTATCAAGTGAAGTCTTAAGTCCTAAAGTAGTGACTCAAGTCTGACTTGAGTCCAAATCACGACTTCCCACCTCTGGATACTGGTAAGAGATATCTGTGCTGATATGAAATATTTTTATAGATCAGATATTGGTTCTAAGAAATCAGTTCAGTCAATATCCCATTTTGGTGTATAAATTGGTCTGTTAAGATGATTTAGTGGACAATGTTGCCTCAAAATACTTTTCAGATTTGTTATGTAGTTACTTCAAATCATAAACAACAGTTACAAAGTTGATCAATCATTTATTCACATTTTACACAAACGCAAGGTGAGTGAAGTGTCTTGCCAAAGGACACAATGATCAGACCATATATCAAAGCGGTATCCTTTGAGTTTGTGTTTATATGCTCCAAACACTAGACTACACCTGCCTCTGCAAATACTGATAAGCATAATAAAAATAAAAGTTTGCCTTGAGATTTGGTTGTCATAAAAACAGCTGAATAGATAAAATATGACACTTGCCCTCTGTCACTAACAGTATGTTTTGATACTGTTTTCAGATTTTCATCCTGAGCATAATTTTACAAGCTTTCCTATTCAACACAATGGCTGCTTCGGTGTGTGACTGTAGCTTTCATTATCATTAGGTGAAGAGTGTGCTGAGGCAAAGATGGCTGCTGCAGATGCAATGGCAACAGCTTTGATGGAATATTATCTCTCTGGATCATTTGCACCTGAAAGGGACAATTTATCAGGGAGACGAGGAGATAGAAGAACAAAGCTTCTCTGTTGTGTACCTGGTCTCCTGTGTAATGTGTAATGTGTAATGTGCATGTGTGCTCACCAGTAATGTTTGCTCGATGTCCACGGGGGAATAAGGAGGAGGCCCATCCATTGCCCAGGGAGCCTCTTGTAAGATGTCCGAGGCGGGGACACAGATCTGTCTGGACACAATGAAGTGGACACGCTCCTCACTCGCCTAAAAAACATCCGGAAAGGGCTCATTTAAGAACATAGTCGATTAGTTTTACAAAACCATTTTGCTAAGTTAAATGGCTCTTCTTTGTCATCACTACTATTCCCATTTAGTAGGAGGCTGCATCAAGCACTCTAAACAGATCACACTTCTGTCTTCAGCAATCCAACTTAAGTCAATAGAAATAAAACATATTCTTTTAGTAGATGCATGCAGTGGCATGCTAGTACACATGGAATGAATATAATTGAGGCATTTGATTATAGTCTGAGCTCTTCAAATAAAATTCACTGAAGTGAACATTTTTGGTAATTTGTCTCTCAGCATAGCTACAGGCTCTCTCTCTCTCTCTAACATCACAGCCAGTAGGTCCTACTGATCTGTTCTGTAGCTCTCCTCTGGCTCAGTTTCCAGTGCCACTCACTCCCCTCACACACAGACTGGCTGCTGCGTGGCTCTGCTTAATTCTTCAGAGACCTTCCCTACATTAACATGGAGCTGACTCCTGAATTAGCCGGTACAGCCCATTATTGTCATAATTGGACTAATTTCATTTGTGCGCTGCCAGTTCTTAATCGGTGACAGAGAGTAGCCACTGTAAGTGGGCACAGTCCTCTATGGGGACATACGAGAGCCAGCCAGACTCTTAAACAGGAACTAGAGTCCCAGAGACCCAGCTCAGCCCGCCCAAAATACTGCAATTAACCAGGAACCACAAACACACCATCGACAGGCATCAGGCGGGAGCCAGAGCTGCCACATGTACTGGTCTATCAGGGCAAACCACTATTAAATACTATTAACTGCAGGCAGCACAGACGCAACACAATTAGTTTGAATCACCGCAATTATCTTTAATGCCACAAGGACCCCCACTGAGAATGCAGTTGTTTGTGCTGTGTAAAATGAGCAGACTAATGTGGACTGTGACCTCTACAATAGCATCTATATGAGACACTGGAGGCTGCCAGGACTGCTGATAGGCATCAGGATTTTTTTTTGTAATTGGTCATTAAAAACACTGCTATATTTTAGGTCAGATGATATGTGGTTTCTTGTCTGTGGGTTGGCTGACCCCATTTTTTAATGTCCAGCTTCATATTAGTCAACAGGATACAAAACTCATATATCTTACAAGTCAGCTCTTACAGTCTGATGCTTAGTTCAGCTGCACACACTGACCTGTATGAGCAGAGCAGCATGCTCTGGTGCCCCATAGCGCAGGTCGTGTCCATTTATGGCCAGGACCCTGTCCCCCACACACAGCTGTCCGTCCCGTGCGGCCAGGCCCCCCTCCAGCAGGTGGAAGATGTAAACTCCGTGCATCTCTGGCCGCCGCACCAGTTTGATGCCCAGCTGCTCGTCTGGAATGCTCTTGTTGAGCACCACGTGGATGCTGTCGTCCCTCAGGGGGTACTGGGGCAGGCCCTGAGCCCCTGGCGAGGACAAATCGTGTGGGTGCGAGTGACTGTGAGAGCGATAGCGGTGCCTCTGCTCCCGGAGCACAGTCAGACGCAGCAGCTGGCATGGCTGTTTGAGGATGGCCACAGCGTAACAGTGAGGCACGTTACTGATGTCAATGCCATTCACCTGAGAGAGAAAGAGAGAGCATATTCAATGGCCACACCAGGAATTAGTAAAAACGTGTGTTTTGGTATTTATATTATCATTTTATATCATTTTTCAAGTGCTAAAGCTGTCACAGCTCAGACGCTGGACTCTGAGGAGAAGAGGAAACATCTGCTGTTTAATAGCGTGACTTTTGGAATGAATGATTTTGGAATATTTGGACAATATGGAAGGAAGATATTTATCTTTTCATAATAACTATAATAAATTTTATGATAGAAAAACAGATCTAAATCTGCATCATATTTAGTAAGCTCTTTTACACTGACTGACTGGTCTCTAGTTTCAGTCATTACTGTTGTACCTTGAGGATCATGTCTCCTGGCAGGAGGCGCCCGTCTCGAGCGATCACTCCCTCTCTGTAGATGTCCTGGATGAGGATGCGGACCAGGGGGGTCTCGTTGCCCCCAACAATACTGATGGCCAGGGGCTCAGATGGGTCTGCTCTGGTGATCTTAATACTGGTGACCTCTCCATCCGGGATCAGGTGATGGAGCTGGGGCAGGGCCAGCACTGAGAGGAGAAAAGGGCTGAGTTTAGATTTAGGGTGAGACAGTATAACTGCCAAATACAACAGGAGCAAAGGAGAAAGAGACAGGTGCCTAGACAGCATAGAGTATACAGGACTCAGCAGCTGCCTGAGTCCCACAGGTCACTCATACATACACTCTTATATGATCGACAGAGAGGGGAATTCCCTCATGTTTGTGGGATTAGTCACCTCCATCTGTCCAATATGTGTCTGGGAAAACTCTCATTGTGTATTTGATTGACTGAGTCTAACATAAATAACTTTACATTATTAACAGCTTTCTTTTGCATTATGTACCAGATGTTACATACGTATACATAGGCACATTTAACACTAACATTATCATTATCATTATCCATTGTAAATAATTTGCACAATATATGACTCACAGAATTCATGTGTAAATGGTCACATTTTTCTATAGCGCTTTTCCACCTTCAAGGCACTCAAAGCACTTTACAACAAGGAACCACTCACCCATTCACACACCAGTGTACGCAGACACTGTGGGCAAGGTGGGTTAAGTGTCTTGCCCAAGGACACAACGGCAGCATTCATCTGTGGGAGCTGGAATCACACCAGCCAACCTGTGGGTCAGTGGATCTGATCACTCAAACTGTGATGTTTATCTCAAGAGCTGGATTCGAACCGCAAACCTTCAGATTAGTGGGCGAATGCTCTACCAACTGAGCTACTGCTGCCCATGTGTCATAAACAGAATTTCTTTAAATACATTTCCAGTACAGTCCAAGTCATTTACCTATGCCTATGCCTTATTCTTGAATATCTATAGCCACTTAACAGCTAAATGACACTTGCTGGGTCATGATAAAATGGGTGGACAATATTTTGCATGGCTGAGCGCGCGACAAGAGACATTTTCTGGGATTCATTTCATTTCCTTCATGAAATGCCTTCTCTTTTTTCTCCGTACTCGTGCTTCCTCTGGAGTGGCTCATTCCCCACACACTGCACTTTCCCCATTCCAAAGTCAATATTTTGTCTTTATCGCCGCAGATTGCTCAGAGGGTGGAGCGTACACTAACTCACACACACACACAATCACATACACACACATGCACACAAGGATGGACCTGCGGCTGTTATGTAACCCTTCCTTCAACCTCCCTCTACCTCACCCACTTCTCCTTCCATCAATCCTCTAGGGTGCATCCGCTGGGACCTTCACCTTTATTTGTTGCCTTTGCATTGGTGCCTTCCACTATACTCTTTCCTCCTTCCTCTTCTCCCTCTCTCCACTTGTTTTTTGTCTCTCCAGTGGCCCTGCAATGAATATTTAATCCATTCTCCTCCTCATTGATGGCCTGGGAGAATGATCTAGTCCCCAACCGTTCATCATTTGTTCACTCTTACGCAATCACGCACTCCTCTCCTCTTGCTTCAGCTACCGCTCTCGGCTCTTTGTATCTCCTCATATGCTTTTCTGTACAGAACATCCACCACTCTTATGGATCTACCACGTGAAGAACCTCTCTGGGGAGTACTCAATCATGATGTGTAGAAGCTGATAGTTTAAAGATACATGGAGGACAAAAGGGAATTGGAGGTGACTAAAGAAAAGAGAGAGAGACCATTGAACAGGATGGCCACGTGTGGGTGACCTCTGCTGTTATACACCGCCTCGGGCTTGCCTTTTCTCACTGATGTGTCCTCAAGGTAGCACCAACAGACTTATGTAACATGCTGGTGAATTATAAACAAAACATATGCCACTGTTACTCTGTGGTCTTCTTGAAGCAATATCACTCACACAGACACTCCAGTTCTGTAAGTAAACATGCCCAGAGGAAAACAGCAGAGATTTTGAGATTCAAGGAAGCACAAGACAGGCGGTTGTAGAGAATAGAAAGCTCTTTTTTCACATGCAGCCCAACCCAGCAAATTACTGGAAGGTTTTAAGAATATGATCATGTGCAAGTAAAGCTAGAGCTGATTTCTTTGCATTTTTATCTGACAATTTAATAGTTCCTAGAAAAATGACCAGGAATTTGCAGGGAAGGTGTGTGAATAATGCCAGCGGATTGCCAGTGTGTGAACAGAGCAGCCGAGCAAGGTTCTGGATGTGAAGTGCAATGCCAATCTGCAGCCATGTTGCCCAAAGAAGTTTGCACAGGCCATAGGTCGATGCAATCTTGAAAGAATTGATTAGAGGAAAAGTGATGATAGTGAGAAATCATTAGTATAGCTATTAGCAAGATGTCAAATTTGTTGAATTTATCTAGCGTTATCGGTACAGGATAACTGTGTCAGAAAATGGTAGCCTATTTGTTGTCTACAGTTGGCCAAACTAGGCTATCCATGGGTTTCAAGTGAGAGCCATTATCATATTCATCATTCTTTTTAAAATCTTTTATATGGGCAAATGTAAACCAATGGAGAATGCAGATGTAGATTGAATGTATAGCAGCATATACCCTTGTTAGTCTGAAGTCCTTACCTTCTTGTGGCACACTGGAGTTGCGTGCGTTGTCCCTCTCCTCGGTGCTCTCATTGCTGACTGCTGTTCCGCTCTTGGTCCTCCTCAGAACACTGAAGGCTCGGTTCAGTCTCCTGAAGGAACGGCTCCTCACTGAAGAGCGCTCAAAGTTTCTGACTGTGAAAAGCACACAGAAGGGAGAGAGATGCTTTATACAAACTCAGGCTCTACATGCCCGGACATGTTCCACTGGAGCCCATCACAGCCAGTTTCACAACATCTGGAACTGCTTTTCCCTTTGTCAGAATAGCTGTTCCAAGGGCCGTATGTGTTTAGAGTCATAAGGCTACACAACACAAAATTATTTGGTGTACCATACCAGTGCAATATTAGAGTACACTTGTCCTCATAGGGAAATTTGTCTTCTGCATTTGACCCATCCTTCAATGCCACTTTTGGTTTGTGATTGTGTTGCTTGGCTTAGTCAGGATTACCTCCACATTCCTTATTGGTTTCATTTTCAGTTACACAAACAAACAAACGTTGCATATACAATCACAATTCAGTGAATCTATTTCAGAGCTGCAAGCTGCTAGTCTTGGTGAGTCATCACAATATGAACTACAGACAGAGGCCTACTTTTAGTTTCAAAGTACGTCATGACGTAGTTGCAACTAGTGTCCTTTAAATTAATAAACAGACTTGTGCAAAGAGAGTGGCATTACATAAATGCATGTGATGTAACACATGGTGGATTCCACTTCAAAAAACATCTGCATGCCTCCACTGAGATTTTGCGGAGTCTTTTCTTAGCCTGGGGCCAAGAGCTCCAGGAGGCAGCAGAGGAGCAGAGGCATGTCCAGCTCACTGCACTGCTCTGGGGCACACTCCTTTGCAGCACCCCCCTCCCTCATTTAGTCCCTCTGTGAAGCTTTCTGACAGCAACATTATTCTTTGAGAGGTCCGGCCGCTCCTGCTCCTGACAGCTTGTTCAGCAGAAGCAGCGCTGGTTGTGGAGAACGTGGTTGTGAAGCTCTGTAAATAGATGTAAAGGGCTGCAGCAACGTCATTTGGTGTTCTCTCTACTACTGTACTGTGCTACCATAGGCTATTTAAAGACGCACTGCCTGATCTTTCCACTGTAGTATAGTATGGGAGAAAGAATACATCAATAGAAAGTATGTTAGATCTTTACAATCCCAATAATCATTCAGTTTATAAAAGACTGACTGCATTTTCTGCCCCATGATGTTTCTGTAATTGTACATTTCACTTGCAAAATTCTTTCTGCGTTTTATTTACTTTTTGCTAGCTCCATAAGCAGTTGTAGCAAGCATAAGAAGAATCATAGCCATATAAATCACGCACCCTGCACCTCCCTAGACACAGACCAGTACATTTGCATTGCTTCGTTTCGTGACATGTTTAGTCTCAGGTAGACGCGTTCAAGCACTAGAAAGTATAATGCAATGAAGTGCCGACATGCATTCTGGTTGTTTGGACAGGGATTGGATATCAGGAGACTCGGTGGTCTGTTTTGGGGGTGCTCATTGCTGCCCATTAGTTTCACAGGTGAGAAATAGTGAAATTGAGGGAGCAGCCTAGCGCGTCACTGGACATTAATACACACTTACACAAGGGCTATATTTAACCTGCCTCTCCTTCCGCTTCTCCTTGACTGCATAATGTGCTGCCCTCTCGGTGACTTTCCTTTGCTTTTTCCCCTCAGCTTCACACAAAGAGAGCCTTTATAGATTGGTGGAAAAAAACAAGGCAGAGCAGCTAATTGGCTGAAAGGATTTCTATCAAGGATCATTAGAGGCAACAATGACTGTATCCGTCGACCGGGGTTGTACCAATGCTATGTTGGTGTAACTATGTCTCAGAGCGCGGAACTGAGTTTGACTCCAGTGTGTGTGACCAGCAAGCTCTCTGCTCTTTATTGATTTCACTCTGTTTTTCTTATGTTAAGTTGCAGTACAGTTTTCATTTTGTCAGCATGTTCATGGGCATGGCAAAATAAAAAAAAATAAAATAAAAAAAATTGATTTAAAGAGAGTATCACCTATTATAATAACAACCTTAATTAGCCTCTAAAATACAATCACCATTATAAACAGTGTTCTACAATAATTAAAGCAATTATTTATTTTCCAAACTAGTTGAAGTGCTTGTGTGTGGAGTCTGAATCTGCTGTATTGTTCTATTGTTCCATAGATCCTAGCACAGTTCACAGGGAGGAGGCATGTCTTCAGAAGGGCCAAATGTGTTATGAGGGAATCCTTTATTACCAGGGATGTAACAATAACCGAAATATCGTGATAACGTATCGTCAAAAGTCTCACAGTAATATCATGGACTGTCACAATATATCAAATTACAAGTTCCTTTGTGTAAATACATTGTTTTATAGTAGCAACAGCATATAAACACCGGGAACTACATATCCCATGATTAATTTCAGTGCAGACAACATCGTCATGGTGACACGTCATGGTGACTTTGGAAAGTGTACAAAAATGTGCCCCCAGTATAGAATGAATTTAGAGCTATCACTGTTTTCATATTTTTTTTGTAACATAGTGCACCTTTTAAGCAATTTTTCTGTTTCAAAAATGATATCACTTTCTATTTCATATATAAATTATTAGAGCATATCTGGTCTGGATTGGCTGAAGTTCAGACTAATCATTACTGCACACTAAATAATACACATTTTAATGACAAGCTTTCACACACTTACAATATGATCAGACAAACGTCACAGCACAGGACTGACCACACCACGACACGCAGACACCAGTCACTCACACTCACTCTTCTTGGAGCTGGAGCGCGCGGCCAGGCTGGTGGTGCTCCCTGATTGGCTGTTGTCCTCCATGCTGGGGTCAAAGGCCGGGTTAACCAGTCCCGGTTCGTCGGACAGCAGAGCCACGGCTGCTGCAGGGCCATCGTTGGGCAGTGTGGCAATGGTGAGCTCTGATGTGCTGTCTGTGCATTCTCCCTCCTGAGAGCGCCGCTTTCTGTCTGCCGAGAGGCCATAGTGAGAAGCTCCTTTACATCTGCAACAAAAACAGAGGAATGGGGAAATTTTATATTATAGAATGAGGTATTGATATTTGAATTTGAAATTACTCTGGAATAGTGGTAATGAACTGTCCGTGGAAAGGTGAAAGAAACATGCAAACATCATCCCATCATCAGCATCTTGCCATGTTTCAAATAGGAAGTGGTCATGGACGTGTTTTCAGCTCCAATGATGCCAGATGAGCCTCGTCACTTAAAATGTTCGTATTAATCCACTCTACATGATCATGGTGCTTTTTTTTTTTTATCACTATTTTGTTAGTAAAATAAATTCCTTTTCCTAACATAGAATTTGGCTCCAAATTTGCCCCTATAACTGCTAGCCTCATGAGCTTCATTTGACTGGAGCTGAACACCATGGGTAACGTCACATTACCTTCTTCCACTTCTTTATACAGTCTAGCCTGATTCATCAGCCGAGTTCATTTCATGGAAACTGTTTGACCTCGCAGCATTAGGATTCGTTCACTCAATGGCAGGTGGGTACTTTTTTTATTTAACCAATCGCTGCTATTTCGTTGTGAAGTATGTAATGCGCCGCTAACGGGGCTAACTGGTATATTAAGCTTTTCCCAAATTCCAGAGGAAGAAGGACAATAACGTCTTCCCCCTTGACAAAATTCACCAAACATTTTCTTTGTTCCGGCTTTAAATCCTCGATCTCGGGAAACATTGCCAACACAGAATGTATGGCTCTTCGCTGATCTAGTGTATTCCAATTCCTGACCTAGTCACTGGAGAGAAGTGAAATTGAGTGGAGGCATTATGTGGCATCAGCCTGGCTAGCCATTTTGAGCACTTTTTACTTTATTAAAAACATGTATTATTTTGTTTTGAGTTGATTTCAATGGTAACAGTGCTCATGAATAGCAGGATCTTCTTGCTGTGAGCCTGGTCTCTTAAATATTGTGCTTGAATTACTTTGTTCATTGACACGAACATTTTATTGTTTGAGTGTATCTACAAAGGCAAAAGTAAATCCTAGTTTCATCAGGCTAAATAAAGATAAACCCCCATTAAGCTGTCATAAAATGTTTGGTTGACAGTTATAATTTCAGTCTCAGTTTCTTTGAACGATGCCCCTGACAGTTCGGCTCCACCTTCAGGATCCACAGACTTAAAAGCGGACAAGCTTCAAAAGCGTCTGAGTACAAAACTTTATTATTTTGACTCCATTTTGCCTTACAGTACTGGCAAAAATTGTACACTGATAAGTTACTCTTCGGCAGCCTATGATTTTCTGCTAATAAATTATTTCCCGTAGTAATAAAATGTGCTGATATTTGAATGTGAAGCAAGTTCTCTATGACATTTTTAGAGAATTGATGTTTTAACTAATCAGTGTTGCTATTGCCTTCCAGCTTTTTAAAACCATAAATCACTCTTAGACCCTCCACCACTGAAACAAAACACAAGTCTTTCACTTTATGTTGTTATTTCTTGCTGTCTGGAATGGAATGCAATGTAATAATTTGCATTTTATAGATGAAACTACAGTATTGATCTAATTCAGTGAGTCTAACTTGGCACTTCTTCAGCAGATCACAATAAAAACTGCTCCTTCACAGAGACGTGTGTAACTCAATGCACTTTTTACAGTACCGACAATTGAGCAGAGAAACTAAACATTGAGATGATTATTTCAGTCTTGTCCCCATCTTTGTAGAGTCTGCATTCATCCTGACTTTGTATCTCCTCTGCTCAGTCGTCCCTGCGCTCGGGCTGTGCTCTCTGTGACAGGATCTGTAATCAGACCCAACGCAGGGCTTCACCGCGGCACTCACTGTTAGCATCCGTGACAGCTGATTGAATACAAAGGGGAGAAACGCATTTATGAGAAAGTCGACGCAAGTTACTGACATGTCGTTAGATGACAACTGCACACTGTTTGAATGCTGTTTTTCTCCCAAACAAATCAAACTTCCCAGCTCCAGATGTCTTCTATCTGTCTGCGAGGACAATACCACAAAGACTTGAACACTGCGTCATTGTCTCACATTTGAAGTTACACAACATTTAAAGGTTTTACGCTGGTGATCAGGAAGGCTTGTGTGCACGTTGGAGATAGGACGTTGCATTGTTGGAGAATTTTCCACCCCCAGCTGAATATGCCATAGACATTTTTCAGGCCTGTCTCCCTAAGGAGCCCTCTGCACAAACATTAACTGGCTTTGAATTAGCTGGATGCCAACCAGACTCTCACAAATCTGCATTAGGGACTGTACCTAATGTTTCCATGTGGTAGAGTTTAAAATGTTTCGCTCACAATTATAAAAGCTGATCTTGGGGTCAAAATGAGACTGTTTTGTCTGCATCTAATTATCCAATATCGTCCATGAACCAGGAAGTAAGGCAGGTGCCAGAGGTGGGGACATGCAAGTCGTGACTTGGACTCGAGTCAGACTTGGGTCACTATCTTTAGGACTTGAGACTTGAATTGATAAAATGGATTAAGACTTAGGACTCGACTTGGACTTGAAGGTCAGTGACTTAGGACTTGACTCTAACTTGAGGCTTGTGATTTGAGAAAACTTGATGCATCTCCTAAAAATATATACAGTATGTTTTTAGAAAACACTTTTCTCTTTACAGCTGATAAATGTGGTGCTTAATTTTAAAGGGACAAATGCATGTATGAAACATGTCCCTCTCACTTCTCTATTTGTTACTTTGGGTGTAACTGAAGTACTGTGATGTGGTATCCTCAAATGTACTACAGTAATATACAGTAAAAGCAGGACTACATAAAACATGATCCTTCCATTTCAGTACAGACTACACGACAAAATAAGTGTTATTTAGCACTTTTAAACCTGAATTCTTTCTGTTCTGACCGTAATGATTTGCACTAAGATCTTATCAAGACATTTAAAAAGGAAAAATGAGCATTTCTACAACAATTATAAATACTCATATATATATATATATATATATATATATATATATATATATATATATATATATATATATATATATATATATATATATATACTATGACTTTTTAAGTACAATTTAGTTTAAAGGTCATATAAATTGCAAAAATCAGGTACTTTAGTTAAAAGGCTTGAAATGACTTGAAGCTCAAAGCAGACGACTTGGACTTGTCTTGGACTTATGGGCCAGTGACTCGAGACTCGACTTGGACTTGCCTGTATTTGACGTGGGACTTGACTCAGACTTGAGGTCAGAGACTTGAGACATACTTGAGACTTGCAAAGCGACTTGGTCCCACCTCTGGCGGGTGCATTGTTAGCATGCTAGTCGTTGTTTGCATAACAGCAATGGAAAAACACTGCTGTAAGTTGTGAAACGCGATTATGTCATTGTCAGTTCTTCAAGTTTTTAAGACAGTAAAATCACTACAGTAGCCTGATCCAGTTTGAGCAGGGCGTCTTCTCTGTATGGGACATTTGCGTAGGTTAAACAAAAGAAAGTTCACAAGTATCATTCAATCATACTATTACAGTACAAATGAATTGACCTGGACATGCCTGAATATATTTGGGAGGCAGAAAAACCAACATCTCTTTGGGCACCCCATCACCAGAAGAGGCTTTTTGTCTCAATAACACAGCTGTCTGAGTGGGTTGTCCGCTCTATTTCTGAGCTAAAATCATTTCAACTTGAAGTGGGCTCTACATCTCACTTGTATCCACCAGTCAAACCCAGTGCTGTATAAAGAAGTGATGTCTCAATCGATCTGGTGTGCAATTTGTAACATAACACCGCTGAATGTTGGGCTCACCGATACTGTATGTGTGCCGTTCATTCAGTGGGCAAATGGAACGCGATGAAGCATGTCCATGCAGCAACATAGCACTTAACTAAGTGAAGAGGCAGAATGCAGTATTTCAATCAGGAGCAATGGGAAAGGGCAACATCGTTACCAATGCAAAGGACTAAGCACAACGCAAGCTGACATGTGTACGCTTTTAAGGAATATTAGTCAAAAATACATACAAAAATTTTGAGCAGCTTTTCTTGTGATGGGCCCGTGTTGGAGATGTTATTGCTTTGTCTGGATTCACATTATGGCTTTAAACATTTCTATCTTCATGGAGACCAAACCAAACCAAGTTACAGGTCAGATCTGTCGAGACTCAACCTGCTCACAATCAGAATGCCTGTTTTTCTAGGTATTTTTGAGCTATAAAACCATCTGTAATTGAATAAATGAGAAGTTGAGCTGTTTAATGACATACTGTGGAACATTCATGGTAGAGCAGTTACTTATTGAAAAGAGCTGAACCAAAAAGTTACATAGTACAAGTTACGTGGAAAAGTTAAAATAAACATGTAATAAAATTCTTGAGTATGCTATTGTGGGAAACCGAAACTGAGAGGAGGTAGAATTAGTCATCAGATGTGTCTGAATTCTGAATCATGAGAATTTTCTGGGTGACTGACAATGTATGACGTTAGGCGGTACTGCTGTCAAAAACATCAGCGTGGTTTATTCTATTTGTAAATTCCAGTGGAAGAAATCATGACTTTACCCCTTGGGCGCATCTCAGTGGGTGGTTTTATTATACAGGTCTATAGCTGTAAGGGGTCTGACAAAACCGGAGCATTTCCTGACAGCCACAGTAACCTAGCCTGCTCGGTTTGTCATTGTCCTGAAATGGCCGCTCTGAAGTTATTGCTCAATAATGTTTTTATGGAGGCAGTGTAGAGTGTCTATGGGATGTTTTTATGTTTGCAGCTGTGCAGGTGAAGCACATGTCAACAGCAGCAGTTTGTGTTAGGCCGAAGCATGTAACTCCAGGATCAGAACAATGTACTGCAAAACTGTATTCTTAGCATGCCTATTTCAGGGTCTCAGCATCTATGGCCCTTAAGAGAGTTTAAATCATATCAAGGCAGACATACCATACACGCATTGATAAACATTAACAAACACATCTTTATATAGTTTACAGTGGCTATTTTCAGCAAACATGCATGTATTACAAAAGAAGGAGAAATACATGATAGCTAATGAAAAATACAAAAAGAAAAGCTGCACTATAAAACCCGACAAGTTAAAACTACTCAAAAAAATTGATGAAACTGATTACATCGAAAATTTTGAGTACAAAAACTGCTGTTTTTGAGTTAACAAACTGTCTGTCTTTAAGCAGTGCATACCCTAAAAGTTTAAGTAGTTTGTAATTAATAGATTTAATCTTTTTCAACAAAACAAAACTAGTAGACAAAACTTAAAACTTTTAGAGTCTAAGTGTCTGCAATACAAAATGATTAACTGTTTACTACAACCTTTTTTAATCAGTTCTGACTACTTTTAGTAAGTGTACTCTAATCCAATACACTACATGCATTTTTATTAATTCACACATTAATTTTAACAAGTTTTTAAATGTCATTTTTATTAACCAACTTTATAAACTCCATTAATGTGATGGTACAGTGTAGGATGTTAACACAAGTATAACTCAAACATTGTTGGAAGTGGAATCAAATATCCAACTGTGGCAGGGTTGAAAATTTGATACGGTAAGTATTACGCAAAGCAAAAAGCCAGTTACATGACTTTTTTTGTTTCCATACCAGCTTCACAAACCTACACTGCAAAAGTGCTAGACTTAACTGTCACATCCTTGCTCCTAAAGTGTCTTGTTTTACCTTAACATGACCCTGCATGCATGAGTGCGTGTTGGCTGCTTACTTTCACTTTCTATTTTAAAGCATTTCCAAGTAAGTGAATATATCGTATATGTCATGCTTGAATTATTCGCTCCCATTTCTTCCCTCTAAGCACTCTTCCAATAAATAACATTATTCAGCACTCCAGCCATATGCAGGTGGAGTTTGTATCCACTCTTTGTTTTCTCACACACTGGCAAAGATAAGAATATGGTATTAAACTGTCAAAATATCTATTCTTTCATGTTTTTAAGACGGTAAAACACAACACCTTTAAATGGGCAGTTTCTTTCATGTAATAAAGTACATTCTGTTTTGTAAAAGCAGCTCTATGGTCAAAATGAAACCATACTCTCAGCAAAGAATTGTAAAGCATTTTTATCTTTTGTGAATCAGGAACTAGCACTGTTAGCATGCTAGTTGTTGTTCGCACCACCAATAAACTCTGCTATGGCCTCTAAAAGCTGTAAAAAAGCACTTATAAACTCATTATGGTGAATATTTAGGAGGCTATTACGACAAAAAATGAGACATAAGTTTTGACCAACTGTTTCAAACCTAATTTAAAGGTGCACTGCGTAACTTTTTTTTTTTTTTTCTTCCATCAAATGCTTTTCTCCATGGACATACAGTGTTATTTCTTTGTCTGGAATGTTCCTCAGTATAGTATTAAACCTTTATATCTTCATGGAGACCAAACCAGACCAAGTTACAGGTCAGATCTTTGGTGAGGCGATCCCGCTCACAGTCAGATTGCTTGTTTTTGTAGGTGTTTTTAAGCACCTGTAATGGAATAAATGTAAGGTAGAGCTGTCACACCATAGAAACAAGCAGGTGATGGACCCCCAACCAAAAAGTTGCATAGTGCACCTTTTAACATTTTAAATTTTCTGCCCACCCTGAGACCAGTTCAAAGTGTAGGACCACTTCAAGTTGACTTTATGGAACCACTTCAGCTTCTACATTCCTGCTAGTGGAAAATGGCAAACCACCGTCACTGAGTTAGTTCAGATGGGAAAATAATATTGAATACACCTCCATTCATTTGACATAAATCTTCCAGTACGACCACCCAAATCTTTGCAAATCTTTTATGAATGCACACTACTCTTAAAAAGATTCTGCACAGACTATAAGGGAGCCTTCAAAATGGTGAAAAACATCTTGCAGCAAAAACAAAGATAGCGATGTTTCAAAGCGGCACCATGGGGAGTAAGGAGCAAATTTTGATAAGCATCTGAACATCAAACGCCTCGAGAAGAGGAAGAGGCAGAGCTATTGTTACACCCCTGCTCTCTCAAAAGCTTTGTCTGCTAGTAATTAAAAAAGTTGTGGCCGCCTATAAAGCATACTGTTACCATAATATACTGGTTTTAATGTGACTTTTGAAGTGAGAGGTGCATGGGGAGTATGGAGTGGGAGGCAGGGAGGAGGCCTGACAGAAAGCTCTTGTCTGAGTCTGGGGTGGTCTTAAGAACCACTGGAGCCAAAGAGAGAGAAGCAATTAAGTGTGTACAACAAGCAGAGGGGCCACAAATATGGAAAAGCACAAATATTTAAGCATACAAACTCACATTTTCTCTTTCGTCCAAGCTTGTGTGCAGATACTGTTTTGGTCTGGGACTATCCAATTTTACTAATGTCATTCTGGGTACTGTGAAATCTGTTATCCATATTGTCTCCAACTCAGCAGCTTACAAATAACAGAAGTTATTGCTACTTTTTGGCTTAATTTTGTTAATTTGACACCTCATTCATATTTTTTCATCATTCTCATTCTTTAAATTGATTTTGTTTTCTTCTTCCAAAAAATGTCTTATATGGTAAGATTTTAGCACCTTTTTCTCCCATATGACAACATGTGCTAAAGAGAAACCTTCCCTTAATTTTGTCAGTTAATTGTGTACTTTTACTGTGTATACATGACGAGTCCTGTAGTTTAAGTCTGTATTTTATCAACCCTGACCCTAGCAGCTTTCAGTGCAGGACTGAAGAGAAAATGGGAACTTCTTAGTGATTTAGTCTGGTCAGTCAAGTTAAGATGAGTCTAAAGATACTGAAAGAACTCATTATCCAACAGTCTCTCTTTGCTCTGGTCAGTTAGTTCCTCTTCTGATATAAAGAGTTACCTCTGTTGTTGTGAGGAGATTGTTCCTGGCGGCCACACTAAATACAGTAGTATTCTTTTGACGTGAAACCACCATCAGATCACACCTCATCAGACTCAGGGAGATTCTAAAATCCTCTTTGAGGGTGAGTGGATTATCCTACCTCACCCAAATACTCACTACTCACTCCCTCCCTGTCCTGGGCTGGCATGTCCTGGGCTGGCATGGGACAGAGGACCAGAGGGAGGTTAGCCACGTGGAACCTAAAAAATAATAGGTGCCCCTTATTTTATATCTGCCTGTGCACAATTGTATTTTTAATGAGCCAATCTATATGCATAGCTATATAAACATCTCTCAAACTACTAAACTAGAGAACTAGAAAAAAATAGACAAGATTTTTTAAGTAAAATCTTATGTATTTTAAGTAATCATGTTAACAATGAGAATGAGAAATGAGTATTCTGACCTGTGCCACTGTTTTGGCCAGACCCCAAAAGGTGCTGCAGAGGTTTAAATAATGCAGCACATGTAAAGGCAGCAGACACATTGTTTATTTACATATGTGGCTACAGCGGCCTGACCTTTTAGTGACCTGCAGACTTACTTTGAATAGTGAAGAGCCCACTGCTTTAGAGATCCAAATACAGGACGTACTTTTTCTTCTCAGTTGTTCGTCCCATGAGACGACACTGACACATTCTGTAGGATGACAAACGTAAAGGCAAAGACAGAGCTTTTTGCACAGAGCCAGGAGCTCCCCTGCAGGCTGCTCACACTCAATAGGACATGTGGATGTATGTGTGTGTGTACAGTATGTGTGATTCTATCACACGTATAGTGTTAGGAGCCAGGTTATTCTTAGAATATGACAATTACCCAAGAATGCACTCAAAGTGCTGCGCTGCCATCCACTGTGAGCTAAACTGATTTGAACAAATGTGAATTAGTCATATTTTTACAAGTTAGCTTTTCTAATGACCACAATAGAAAAGAATTTGTCTCTAAGAAGAGATTTGAGGATTAGTGAGTTTATCTTCCCACTCGAAATCTCTGAAGAGCACCTGATTGTTTCAGTTATGATGCAGGGATACAGAGAGCGCCCCAATGATATATTCTCAGAAAATAATGTGTACTTAAGCCAAGAAACATGGTCCAAAACAGCACCTAAGAAAGTAAGTGGGACTATACTATTACTACTGATAGATATATCAATACTAAAGCACACATCAAAAGCTGACATAAACATAACCTTTGAGAAAAGAAAGCATTTGTAAATCTTTAAATGTTTCCCTCTGGCTCAAGTCTTTGCCTGATTCATGAAGAGGCCTCGGACTGAGCAGACCATCCCTTAAAGCTTGAGGCGAACAAAAAGAGTTATAACCAAGCACACAAACCCAAAGTACAACTGCAGCGTCGTTATGCACTGGATTGATAGAGATATAAGTTTGAATGAATTGAACATTTTCACTTGATTAGATCAGTATATCAATTACTGTTTTCTCACACAGTGTGGCCTCATGCCAGGCACATAACGGGCAGTGTGATGGTGCTAAAACACGCCGTGTGATAGATAGATACATAAAGAGAGAGGCAGGGATAGACGGAGTAATCCTGTTAATGATGAACTAGAGGAGTGTTAATCAGAGGATGTGCAGTGTGGTGATTGGATTCGCCTGCTGTGAGGGCTAATCCCATCTGCCTCATGCTCAGAGGGGTAATGCCCATGCCCGCCACACAGAGGGGTAATGCTCATGTCCCCCCACATAGAGGGTTAATGCCCATGCCCGTCACAGAATTGCGTCACGTCATTTTGTCATGTATTTGTATTACTCTAATCATAACTATTGTGCAGGTTAGATGACCTTTGGCCTCTGTTATCATAGTTGCCAGGTAACAGTTATATGGCCTCTTATGTCATATTTGCAGCCTGTATCCAAACAGGAAAAAAAAAAAGAAAAGAAAAAATCATAATCACAATTCTGTTAGAATTAGATTTTAGTCAATATAGTCTCAGTAGTAGTCTAACCTGTCAAGTAAGCTAGTTAGCGGCACTGCTTTCCGACTGGGTGTGTACTTGTGCTCCTTGAGCCGGTGATCTATGCAGAAACCAAAAGTGAGAGAGTAAGCCATAAACCGCAGGGAGTTTTGTGTCAGGACTTTCCTTTGTGAGTAGTGGCCCAGCCGGTTGGGCAGGTCTAATGTATCTCTGCGAGTACTAGCGCCAGTCAGGCCTAACTGACTCATGCTTTTCAAACAATCAATACAGCCAATGATTGGTTGTGGCCTGACCCCATGATGAGGTGGCGAGGACCTCTATGCCACTGCACTCTGGAGCTGGTGTCTGCTTTCAGTCTATAGGAGGGATCTCACGCTGTTTCTGTCAACACATGGCAACCACACGGGGAGCATTATTGGCCTGATTTAGAGGTGCGGAGTTGGAGATGACATCATGCTGTCGGTCTGTGATGTTTATGGATATGGGGGAGGTGTGATTGGAGAGCTTAATATGTTGATTTTGAGATGTGGCTTGGTAACTACAGCATAATTATTGTTGCTGGAATATAAATAAACAGTTTAAACTTATTTTTAAATATTTAATTGGAAACCATAAACTACTATATATGCATGCACAATATGCAATGAATACTTTGTAATCATGTGTACTTTGATTGGAATTGGAGTGTTTTTAGATGTTTATATTGATAACCATTTTCTTGTCAGCTTGTTCATTTTAAAATGTGCTAAAAATATTCTCTATGAATTGTCAAATTGAATAGAATTATATCTTAATGAAACGGTTATAGCAGGTAGATTTTATCAGTGACCCATAGTGTCCTCTGTGATTCTAAAATCCTGTCTCGCAAATGCACCATTCATATGTGCACATGGCCTGTGTCCAGCGCTGCAGTAAATGACTGTGTGAGTGTGTTTTCCACTATAATCCCCTGTGCGCTCCAGGACGTGATCACAGAGAGTCCCACCAGGCCTCTGTCCCACATCGCCGCTCGCTCCTGCCTTTTAGCCTATATCTCTCATTCACGGGCAGTGTAGCTGTTGGCCGTGTCCTGCTTTCACTGCAAAACTGAATAACTTCTTTACATTTCAAACTCTTAATCTTACAATATTTTCTCTTTTCAAATGAAGTTGAATAGATTGTTACAGTTAATAGTCAAAATGTAATAAAACAATTAAAACCATTCAAATGTCGATATAAATGAGTAAAATGGTATGGTCATGTGTATGTGTATGTGTATGTGTATGTGTATGTGTATGTGTATGTGTATGTGTATGCTACTGTGTATTTACCTTCAGTCTACTCAAAGTGCTTTACATCAAGAACCACTCACACAGACACTAGCAGGCAGCTGGGTTAAGTGTCTTGCCCAAGGACACAACAGCAGTATTGATCTGTAGGACTTGTTTTTGTTTTTTCTGTTAAGTTTGTGGTGTTACCTGCCTAAGGACTACAGATGGAAATTAGCACTCTTGCTATAATCTGGTATATTTACACTACAGTGTTGTAGATGTTCATTAATATGCACTGTCCCTATTAAATAAATAAATAGATGAATAAATAAATAAATAAATTGGGATCTAGGATTGGACCGCCAATCCATGAGTCAGTGAATATGACTGTTCTACCATCAGTGTGTTTTGTTGGGATTCAAACTAAAACTAAAAAATGTGTGATTTCAACATAAAATATTCAGATTAAAATTATTATTACTATTATTTTGAGTGTTGGCAATTAAATCTAAAGTAAAATACTGAAACTCAGATTAATACTCATGTTTTAATCCAGCCTGCGTTCATTTTTTACAGTGTCTGTGTGTGGCGATGCACTGGCCCACAGAGCTGGCAGTCAGCAGGCTGCACTCACGTGAGAGATTAGCTCCCAGTGCAGGACTGTGTGCTGTCAGCTCCACTCTGCCCACTCTCTTCTCTCATACTACTGCTGCTGCTTTATATTAACTCCAAACAGAACAAGAAGATTCTCAGTCAAACGTGTCAGACAGCCTGAACTGATGCACAGACGCACACTCCGTAAGACAGAGGTTAACTCCCTATTTTCACACATGATAGGGATATGAAAGTACCTGGTTTTAATTCCTGATTTCTCTGGCCACCTTGCCTGTAGTTTCTTTCAAAAGCTATCAAACAACTGGGCTGAATTTATGCATAAATAATTCATCAGCTCTGCTTGAAAATGTCAAATATATATGCAACTTTCTTGATTATTGTTTTTTTTTTTTTTTTAATGTTGTTTAAGTGAATCTCAAACTGGCTGCATTTCACTTGTGTCAAGATAAGTCATGCAAGATTTTTCTCTGTGTTCTGCGTCGTTACCTCCATCAAACTCTTCACCCTAATGTTTGTTCATGTGTACTCATATATTATTGAGCACACTTCTGTCAGCATTTCAATTATACATCCACAGTTTGTTTTGGTGCGTCCTTTTCAAAGTAATTACAATCTTTTCAGCATACAGTATGTAAAAGAAGCATCTCAAGCAGAATACGCACACAGATCATAAGAAAAATTTTACTTGATGTGTACCCATAGGCATTTTGAGCAACTGTCTTAAATAACATTAAAAGATTGAACACAACAAACCCTCTTCATACAGTACATGCTGTAGCTCTTCCGTCTGCTTTGCCCTTGGCCTGTGTTTCCGCTCTCGTTTGACTGAGTAAGCAGTACACACATTTGTGAACAGGCTCTATCATGCATATAACTGCTCCCATGATGGATCTGCTTAATGTGATTCACACTTGAAATCCCACGCAAGGAAATAATTAAGATGATTAAATGTTATCTGTTTTTAGAGTGTTTGGGAAGTAGCCTGGTGTTTTATGAGCCTGTCCTCTGTGCCCTGCCTTAAAATACACTAAGATAAACACAAGAGCAGAACAGGGATTAATATTTAATCTGAGCAAAAGTGCCATCAGCGCCGCCTCCCCTTCTCTTCAAGTGTCCTGGAGGCTAAAACAGAGCTACACTGGACTCCATGTGGATCGGACATAAACAAATGAAATATTATTGGGATTGAGAGTGAGTCAGTGGTGGCTGGGAGATAATCCTGTTAGGGTGCGTCCATGCTCAAGACTTGTGGTGCCCTGGGAGCGTGCAGCCTCTGTCTGATCAAACACCTCTGAGATGAGCCCTGAGAGGACGGAGAGAGGCTAATCATGCAGTTTAAGACAAGGAGGCTGGGACTCACCCCTCCACACAGGATCATTAACACGCTCCAGCAGAGCGCCGCTCTTATCAGGGGCAGGCCATGTGGGCTGGGGGAGGGACTAAAGGCAAAGTCCATTTACATCTGTCAGGACTTTACATGCACAATTTAGCTCGGCCGCAGCCTTTAATAACTGCAGTCTCAACAGTAAGGCTGCTACAATGTTGGAGATACCTTTTCCTATAAAGTTTTCTGAGGTGACTGTTGAAGTAATGATCGATACAGTAACACTGAGGTGCCTTCTGTTTGAGCTGCATGCAGATCAGGAGGAAAATAGAGCATTCTGTGCAAGTGAGCCATTACTCAGTGGGAAAATAACATTGCAGCCAATTAGGCTTCGCTAGCTACGGGCAGCTCTTATGCAAGACTCAGTAAATGCAAGAAGATTTCTTCTCCATTACAGTATGATGAATTGAGGCTCAACCAATTTCCTGTTTGCCATTGTTCTTAGATTAGTTACCCCGAGTTGTGTTTTCAAATTAGACTGTAATTTGATATTAGAAAGAATGTCTAACAGATGGAATCCATCTTACATATAAATACAGCATTTACTGCATTCATAGTCGATGTTTGTGGTACTCTATGTAGTATTCCACTACAGTCCCACAGTCCCTCTACAGTCGTACGACAATACTCACCATCACCTTTGTGCCTCATGCCAACAGAGGATGATATCTCTAACACACAGTCTGTTTGCATGGGACAGACCTAACCCATGTCTAAACTCTACACAACAATTGGCTAAATTGAAAGCTACCAGACAAGCCAAAGGAGATGGGACAAACCGAGGAAGAGAGCACACAGAATGGTCATCTGGAGGCTGAGCTGTCAACAGTATGGATAAAGACAAATGGGGTGTCTGTGCTCTGTGGCCAGGCTGAGAAACATTGTGTCTGCCCTGCTTTCTCTCTGTGTCATGTCATCATCAACACAAACTCAGTGCCCATAAATCTCAGTTGCAAACGCATTCAGATCTGACCATATTGTTTACGCACGGGCTTTCAATACACTGACCCATATACTGGACCTTTGGCACCACTTTGGCAGCTGTATGTATGGCCAGATGGACACCAGGCATCAGAAGTGACCTTGTAGCCTCCTGTCTCCTAGCTCCTGTCTCCTATGTCCTCCGCTTGTCTCCTTTTCAACCTCATCTTCCCTTGTACAAGAGCCAGCAGAAAGAGTACACAGTGAATTAAAGGGGTTTGCGAGCTGGTTCATTGTTCTGTGAATTCATGGATAATAAAATTCTGTGAAACTGAAAACAGAAGTACTAACACAGGTTTCCAAGCACTGAGCTCTGGCTTCTCCTTGAGCTCTCTGGTTTTGTAACATCGTAACGGACACCATCAACCAGACAAAAGGACCAGTAGGAGCTCCGCAAAGCTACCTAGATCAGCCAAGCACATACCAGCAGGGAATACAGCAGCTATAGTCACTTGTATGGGATTTTTTTTTTTTTTTTTGCAATGATGATTGGATTTGGAACATATTTTGTCCTGTATGCAAAAACAAAAGAAAGAAAAAAGAACTTGGGATAATCTCAAATGTATTTATGTTGTAGCTGATGAAGTTGGGTCATTTTTACATCATTTTCATTTCTTAAAGAAGCACTTACTTTGGCAATTTATGGACAGCTTTTCTTGAATGAATAAAAAAAAAAACAACTAGTCTCTCATAGCAACCACTGACAACAGCGCCACTACACATCTAACAAAGAAATCCAATTTTGCCTATTTTCCATGCTTTATTATCACCTGTTTTACTATGTACCATACAAATCCAGCCCTTAAGAGCAGAGTGGAGTAACTGACTCTGAATATTTAATGCAGAGCCAAAGTCAGTTCATATAAACAAACACAATGTGGTTACAACCATCTAGTGCTCTGGCCAACTACACTGTATTTAAAAGCCCATGACTTTGACAAACGCTTCTCCACAATCGATAACGCTAGTAACAGACTCTATTCCACACACATGGGGGGCAATGGGGAGATGGTGCAGTGCTGCAACTGTCCTGCATGGGCTCTGGTACAGCTTGCTCCCATTACGACATCACAAACTAACTTGGACGCAACACGGGGGATGAGAACAAGACTTGGATGGAGGGATGGTTGTTGTTATGGCGATGATGATTCAATGTTGTACTCACAGTTCTGAATACAGGATATGCAGGTTGCCCAAATTGTCTGTGTAGTTTGCCGGGCTGAGCCAAGGCAGGACCAGCAGCAAGAGAGCCTTCATGGCCACTTTGAAATTTTCTCCCGGTTTAGCTTTTCTTCTAAATTGTCTTTTTTTTTCAGTGTCCGGATCTCTCTCTCCGACCCTCCTCCCCCTCCTCCTCCCCCTCCGCCTCCAATTCTCCCAACCTGGCCGTGCTGACCCTGTCCTATTCCGTACACGCTGTCACTCGCTCCCGCTCTTGGCTATATCTCTAACAGCCCTACGCTAAACACCCTCTATCAGCTTTTGCGGCACTTCTGGAGCCGGCCGGACACTTCTTGCCTTTCGTTAGCCTCTTTCCCCCTCCTCTCCTCAGGCTGCCTGCCCGGTCCTCTCAGCTGCAGAGAACGGGACCACTGCCAGAGGTTGTTGAAGACAGGGGAGCTTGAGGGAGCATCAGCGTCAGTAGGAAGAGGAAGAGGAGGAGAAGAAGAGAAAACCCAAGCGAGGTGCAGAGTCCCGTGGAGGAGGAAGAGGAGCAGGCAAAAGTGCTGGAAGGAGTAATGAGAGGGTGACGAGAGCCGTGTAAAGGTGGCACATTTGGAACGCAATTTGAGATGTTGCAGCCCAGTTTAATCTGCTCTGGGCACGGGCAGCTTGTAAGAGGATTTGCGCTGGTGTGTGGACATGTCTGCGCGCCTGTCCTCCTGTCCTCTTCGGCGTGTGAGCTCCGGAGTGTGTGTCAGAGAAAAGAGTGCAGCGCTTGCCTTATACTGCAGCACAGAGTGGAGAGAGGGGGGGGTGTGATGGAGCAGACCAAACAAAGGCAGGAACCAGGGGCCGGGGGAGGTACCTGCTGCTGCTCTGATTGGCTGATGCATCGTCACACACATATTTAATAAGAGAGATGTGCCTGTATCCTTTGCTTTCAGCTCTTTTAGTTTCGCAAGCGTATTGATAGAGACTGGGGGGATGAAAGGATGACTAGAGGAGAGGTTGGTGGTGGTTCTGCCTTCAAGCCCCTCACCCCTCCCCAGTAACTGTGGACTCATCCCTCTCGGCTTGTATGTGAGGAAAAAAAAAAAAAAAAGAAAAAAGAAAAAGAGCAGAGCATGACCAAAACACAGGAGCAAATCAATATTCCTCGAACTGCTCCAGCTTATTACTGTGAGTGACGCGGAGAGGAGATAGACAGGTGCAAAAAAACAACATTAGAAATCAATCCCAGCCCCCTGTCCTGTCGCTGCTCCTCTGAATAGTTCAATCATGTATTTATTAAATGTCAGAAAGACTACACCGAGCTAAAGGTTAAGCTATGGCTCATTTGAATGGGTGTGTTTGGATTAGTGCTCACCGAGAAATGCTTTAATGATGAAGGTTAAGTACGGACTAACATTTACGGAGAGCTTTTTTTTTATTGTGGAACATTGATTGGAGCGTCAAAATACAAAAGGAGCTAGAGCACTGGATTTGTCATTTTTACTTCATGTGAGAAGGATGGTTGACTAAAGATTGGCAGTTCTAAGTGGAGACATTTCTGCATAATAGAAAATCAAACTGTCAGTGAAGTCTATGCTGAAAGCTCTCATGCATAATATTGGGAATGTGTCCCAATATTATTAAAAATTTGAAAATATTCTTAGAAACTCAAGCCAGTCCTTTCTGCCATACATTTTGTTGTATACATCGTCAACACGGTATCGTTAGAAAAGCCATGATTGTGCTGCGCTGCAGTGGCTTAGCATGAAGGGCATATAACGTGTACAGTGATTAGAGCTTGTGTCAGGGCTGTGGGTCTGTATCAAATTGATCTTGTTGCATTTTCACACAACTGCCAATACACACAGTCCTGCAACATTCAAAGACCACGGGACAAGGTAGTGCTATAGGGTAATTCAATTAAGGTATGAAATTCTTTCTATTTCTATCAGTGCTGGTCAGTATAAAATATTGAAATATCAATATATCGTATCGTTTAATGTAATGATACAATATTGATATTGTGGGCTGCTGTATCGATATATCACCAAGAGTATTTTTGGTATATTTTACTAAATTGCAGCGCTACAGTTTTGTTGTTTGTTTAGAGGAAAGAAACTTGTTTATGCAACACATTTGACATATTCACTGTTTTGATGATTAAAATGTTTGTGTTTCATATTAACTTTGCACAAGTGGTTTAACAAAGACTTTAGGTATCACAGCCATGATTTAGCCTTTATTTTTTTAATGAACTGTATCGAATCGATTTGAAATATATCGTATCGAACCGAAAGTGCACAATATCGAGATATGTATTGTATCGTGGCCTATGTATCGAGGTATGTATCGTACTGGCTACTTCTTAACAGTACTAGCCCTAGTACTCAGTGACAGTATTTGTGCAATCGATATGTGTAAATGTGTCAATTTAACCACAAAAGTGCAGAAATATAACTTTGTTGATACTTTTGCAGTGACATCATACTGGGGGTGTTCTACATGCATCTCTATCTCTCTGTTCAGCAGTATGGTGACCATAGACTGTATAAGAGTAGTGGACTAAGCAAGTGTGACGTCACCCATAGTGTTCAGCACCACTCAAATGAGGCTCGTGATGCTAACGTTTACAGGATCGAATCTGGAGTCAGGCTCTATGTTATGAATAGGATTTTTTTGATAGACAAAATAGAAAAAAAAAATAAAAATCAGGATCACGTTAAGCAGGTTAATACGAACATTTTAAGACCAAAATGACGAGGCTCACTGCGGCAGAGAGGAGCCACAAGATCCTAATTTAAGTCAATGGGAGCCAGAGTCAGCAGGAGCCGGAAGAGCCTCCCGGAGCACTTCCTCTTTGGCACACGGTGGCTAACGCATTAGCTATATCCACTCATATATACAGTCTATGATGGTGACACAATGCACATGTTAGCAAACACAGACAAAAAAGGTTTTATGATAGTCTACAAAGTCAAAATTAATTAACTTGAATTACAGAGCTTCAGACAGAGTAGTGCTTTTAGTTAGCGTCACACTCCACACAGGGAATGTTGATGCCATCAGCTGCAAAGTATCAATACTACTGTTTGAAAAATACACTGCAAGTTCATATACTTGATACAATTTGGTAATTTGTCCAAAATGTTTGTATTACACATTTTTCAATATACAGTATTTACCACCTTTAATTATGATCCATTGTATAAAAAAGAAATTTGAAAACTTCCAGCTTCCAGCAGTGCTCCTTCTGGGCAGTGGATAGGTAGTCATAAAGATTCGTTAATAGACTTGCTAACCCTTATATTTATTATTTATAGGCAATAAGGAGTACTAGTCACCATGAGCACACTTAAAAAAATATCCGTTTCAGGAATTGGACCCACAACTTCTCAATGAGCACCCCCTATACTCCAGTTTCCATATTTGACTTTAATTTCCTGTCTCCTTCCTTTTACCTGTTTTCCCATGGCTTCTCATTTTCTTCGTGCATATAGCCTGCAGAAAGACACTTAGCTGGTGTAAATACCCAAAAGTCTGAATGAATATTTCATGGACAACGCTATGGTTACGGGCTGAGACTTCTTTCTCTCTGTGTGTTTAATATATGCAGCCAGGCACACTCGCTCCTGTTTGAACGCCGCATACGAAAGACCACAGGGCAGGCTGGGAAATGGAAATGTAATTGGATTGTGACAGGATGCAGTTTGTGAACAGAGAACAGCCAGATGCCTCATGGGAGATTTTTCATATGCTCGCACATTAAGCACCCCAACCATCATCACAAGTCAACGCAGGCCCAAACAAGAGCACCATTTTGATCATTTGCCTCTCATTGGCCAATCCCTCACTCTCATGTCCAAATAGGCCTTGTTGTAAAACTTGAAGTCGTTTTTTTTTTAGATATTTTTTGACTTACACCAAACATAACAATTAAATGTGATCCCCTAAGCTATGTGAGTATCATTGCTTTTCTAAATATGAACACTTTGATGAATGCCTCAGCAGGCTTAGTGCTTGAAAAAGAGTACAGTGCCTTAATTGGAATAGAAAAAAAAAAAACAATCCTCCAATACTAGAAAGACAAAACAAAAATAACTAAACCGCCACACACTTCTCACACAAACAATAAAAAATAACTTCAACATTCTTAAAATGTATACAAAATTTTGGTTTCTTGTGAGTACCTAATGTCCGTTCACCTTGTCCACTTGTTTGATGTGTGTAGGTAAATAGTTATGCAAACTGAAGGAACAAAAGGAGAAAGGGAGAAAGAGTGCACTTTTACAAGCTAGAAAAAGACAAAGAAAAAAATGCGACTGTGCCCAAAGCAAAAAACAGACACAAACATAAAAAATAGGTGAAATGAAACCTTGAGGAATTCAAAGCAGAGAACAATGGCATGTACGCATGTAGGTGCATGTCTGAAACAGCAGAGGAGGGAGGGGTTATGGAGCCCTCAGAGGACAGTCGGAGAAACATATCAGATCCACTGGGATTGTACAGAACGAGTTGTTCTGAGCTGTGGTGACTGTGTCCAGAATGACAACTCCACAACGCAAAGGCCAAAAAAGGTCATGAAGGAATACATGAGTTTGGAAATGGGTCCCACCAGATGGTCATCTGATGAAATCTCACTCAAATCCAGACCAGAGACAAAAGTCAAAGCACAGTTATTTTCAGTATTTTTAAAGGCACAAAAAGGTTAGCAGACAGATAGCTAGGGTTTTTAATACACAGTGGGATCATATCTGTCACAAGGAAACAAAGTTCTTTAATAACAAACAAAACAGATCCAAAATATCCATAAATCCAAAAATCCAAAAATAGAAACTAAACTGCTATGACAGAACAAGACACTGAAAAAGACACAGACAAAAACAAACACAGTGGACCAACAAAGGGCAGAGGAGAACACAGGGTAACACAGGTAAAACACATCAGTGCGGGTCAAACAATCAAGATAAGAAGTAAAGCTCAAAACTACAAGAAGACTAAAAAAATTCAAATTAAAAGGGCACACAACACTAAAGGAAAAAGATACACCAAAATAAGCAAAAACAACCAACATGAACCATGACAATATCACTCTTTTTCGTCTCTTTTTGCCTTCTTTTTAAATCCACATTGTGTAACTTTTCAGGTGGAGTCGCCTGTTTCATTGCTTCGCCTTGAATTCCACAACATTAACCATCTAAATCCAGATAAACAATGAACAATAAACCTAGTCATTTGTCTGAATTTCAAGTGGGAAATCCCTATGCCTGTTCTGTCTGTATTGACTGTATTATGAAAAAGAAAATTAACTTATGTTAGTAGAATCGCTTTACATCCACTACACACTATGCATTCACTTTCTACAAAATTATGTGTATACAAAATAAGTCCTTGTTAATTATCATGTGTTTTATTATGTTCAAGTCATGGTTGTAGCTGAGGGTTAAATTACAAAGCTCCAGCCAAACCTGAGATAGTTTGTCTCGGCCAGTTTGTCATCTAACCTTGAAACGTACTGATTCAAGCCAAGTTTTCTTTTGGATTCCTCATAATGTAGATGGAGAAATAGATACCAAACACCATATTCTTCTTACATTTTGCAATAGTTTGGTTTTATCCCCGCAGACGTGACCTTTGACCCCCGCTGATAACACCTTCTAACTACGAGAGAGCAGCTGAGTCCTGGTGGAGCGGGTCTCGTAGCTCCACACCTCATTATAACTCTCTCCACATCAGACAGAGCAGGGCCAAAGTAAAAGAAGAGATTTAAAGTGGAAAAAAACACTAAGAAAAGGAATGGATTTTCAGACTTTTACACAGCATTTTATGAAGTGTTCAGTGCGTAGGAAAGAGTCAGCATGTGTGGCCTATCTAACACTAATTATCAGAGAGGCCTTTGGGGTTATAGAGGAGTGTTAATGAGTGTTAATGGAATATGCCCACACAGAAGAGGGAAAGTGGTGTCTTTTAATGATATACAAACAAACAGCAACAGGCTCAGGCATAAGAAGATCTGGGTGAAGACTGCAGCAAAGACACAAGGGAGAAAAGATGGGGAACAGAATGTATTCTTAAGAGTTTCTGGAAAAAAAAAAAATCTGATTCATCTTAAACTTAAAAACTAATAACGACCACATGGCTAAGTCAGAGTTCAAGTGATTTCAAAACACACACTATACTACACACTACAGTTTTGTCTGTGATATCAGTGTGATTAACACTGAAATAAAAACACCAGGGTCATTTAATACGAGACATCTTAAAACCAATGATGAGCCTGGCAGCAGCAGTAGCATCAATAGAAAGCATCTGGAGCCAGAGTCGATGGAGCAGGAAGTGTGCCCATGCTCACTTCCTGATTGATTTGACTCAAGTCAACTGTGTACAGGTTTACCATTGATGAAATGTGTTGTACGGCCAATTATTTGTCCATGTAGTTTCATAGATTTACAAGCAACGAAGCATGCCGCTGCAGTTTGTTACGAAACACGCCTCCACAATTAGTGATGTAAGCAAGAAAACAAGAACAAAAAGGTAAACAAAATCAACCGCACAACTGCTGTCATTAGTAAACTAACGTGAATGTGTATCATATCTGAGACACAACTGGTCATTTCATGTTCCGTAATCAACAGTATTTGAGAGTTAAAAGGAGTTATGATCTACACTATAATGTTGTTTCCTCATCAAAAGCATTTTGTTTTGTTTCATTCGCACATGTTTAACACACAAATCCTGCAGATTTAGGCTGTGTTCTTCTCCCAAACAGAAAACACTCTGTTCAACCTTGTGATGTCATGTGGTAATACAGGAAGTACTCCACTGCGTTTTAAACTCTATACACATTCACTAGAATCATTTGAATGATTTCAGACCTGGAAATGCCAAGCTCTACTGTAGGTAAAGGTATCGCTTCACGACATCACAAGGTGGAAAATAGCATTTTGAGCTTTGGAGATGTCAACAGACTAATAATAGAGGGTTACTCAACGTGTGAATGAAAGAAAGCACAACCAGGTATATTTTTGATGAGGTAACAACATTCTAACATGGCTTAAAGCTCCCAAGAGTCAGTTTTGTGTAATAAAGACCTTTAAAAAAAAAAAATCTTATCGCAGCTGCTCACCTGTTCTTGATATGGTCCTCCAGGTCTCCACGGGCCACTGTGTCTGTGCAGTGCTCTGTGAACGGGCAGTGCACAGTAAGCTTGTCCAGCAGTTTGTGCACCAGCAAACTGGGCTTCCTGCAGCTCTGTAACATGAGGGAGGCACGGCACACGGGGCAGAAGTCGCTCTCCAACAGAAAACTGGTCAGACACTCCTGGCAGTAGGTGTGTCCACAGGGTGTGTCCAGAGGGCGGATCAGAGGCTGCAGACAGATGTGGCACACCAGGTCATCGTCCACTTCGTCCTGGTACAAGTACTCGTGGTTCTCCTCCAGGGCATGGCTGTGTCCGCACGACGGGCACAGGTCTGGAGGGGGGGACAGCACACCCAGGTCCGAGGGCGACAGGGGCAGGGCTGCTGCTTCAGCCATTTCTACAGAAACCTCAGGCTGTTCGCTGTCCTCCTGAGAGCTCATCTGGACCGCAGGCTGAAGAGGAGGGTACAGAGCGAAGGCCATGACCAAAATACATCTGCAAGGAAGAAACAAACAGGTCATATGAACTTTCAGGAAAATTCTGTCATTTCAAACTAGATACAAGGCAGGATATGAAACATAGACGCCAAGCCTGACCTCTGGGGTTTTCACGCTGCTACAATGAAATACAAAATTGAAATCTGTTATTCAAGGCCATAATCATCCACTATTGACTAACACAGTGGTTGGCAACAATTTTTTTCACATAACCCTTATTTAACCTGTGGGTACGGTGGTGAAACAACATCTGTGTTTTACCTGAAAAGCTGCCATTTCATAATTTAGTTTTTAGCCCCTATACTAACTAGCCCCTATATAACTCCAAAAAGAAAGGCCCTACATGATCTGGGAATCAAATCTACAATCTTTTTATCATGAAATATCAGTCTGAACAGCTGTGCCACTGACTCTTTCCAGATTTACTGACTAAAAATGATCCAGGTTTGGGACTCGCTCACTTTGAAACATATCTTTTAATCAGATGCTGCTTTTTTCATGAGTTAGAGAAGCAGAGGATTATGCACATGTGCTGTTTACATCAGGTGCACACAGTATGAGCAGACAGAAGTGACCGCATCAATGTCAAACACACACGCACACACACGCACACACACACACACACGCACACACATGCACACACAATATCCACACACTGTTTAGCCTGAGCTCCACAGAGATGGATTTGCACACATCACATAAACAACATCCAGGCAATGACGTGTGCAGAGTATCAACAAACTTTTAAGTTTTTACTGGAACTGGAGGTGATATTTTCCAATACAACTCATGAGAAACTTTACTTCTGGTTTGATTTCCTTTTGGTTTCTTTTAGTCATGTTTTGGTTGAGTCCTGGTTTAGACTGAGGCAGACTTGCGAGAATAATCCAAACGAATCCAAATTAGTCCTGGTTTAGGCCTTGTTTTGTCCTGGTTAAAGGTACAATATGGATTTTGTTCTGGTGAAGAGTGTGCTATCTGCTTGTCTCCATGCTATGGCTTTACCAGGAATGTTCCACAGTATGACTTTAAAATGATCTATCTCAGTACACAAGCTGGTCAAGTTACATCTACCCAGCTCACAGTAATGTTTTCCAAAGTATGTTTTTGTAAGTAAATAAAACAAGCAATACTAGGCAAGCTGTTATCTTTAATTTCCTGCTTAGTCCAGTCCAGATTTACATTAATTAGTTAGTTTGAATTATTTCAGATGTTTTACTTGGTTTGAAAGTTCAGAACCGCTCCTCTGTGATCTACAAACATCAATAAGGCTGATATGTGCAGAGATAGAAAATACAAACATCAAAAACAAGCTAATCCACAACTGTGCACGTCTCAGTTTCAAATGTGCCTTTGTTCAGGGCTAACTGTGTGTGCATTGAATACGTCATAGAGGAGCAATCACATTCTCAAGATCGCAAACGTGGACTGAATGAGCACTGACACAAGTCTCCATGGCAACAGCTCCCTTACCACAGCTACGGCGTCATTGGAGCTTGACTCAGACCATCAACCTTCAGGTTTTTGGGCGAACGCTCTGCCACTGAGCCACTGCAGCCTCACTGGTAGGCCTAATTTGAGATGCATTTACTAGTACTGTGGGTCTGGCTTAATCTCTGTGCTTATCCTGGCTTGGGAATGACATGAAGACCTCATTTCTTCTCTTGAGTGTTTTCCAAACTTTATTTACCCCTTGTTTAATCCTTTGTTTACTCTAGTAATTTGAGCATACTTTGTGAGGTTAGTCCTACTTTAGACAATTATAGAGGGTTTCTTTATCTCCATTGGCAGTATGTGTAACTTTTCTCTCATGGGGAGTAAACCACCTGCTTTTCTCCATGTTATTGTTATTATCTGGAATGTTACACTGTATGGCATTAAACTTATCTGTCAGCATACACAAATGAAACAGAAAATGCACACCAGAGTTCTTGTAGAGGGGCAGATGCAAGGAACAGCAAAATAAAAGTGAAAAAATGCACACTCAGATGGCTGATGTCCAAAAGCCTTTTTTACTTTTAAATAATGTTTTGGCAAAAAAGCCTCCGGCAGATCATTTTTCTTATTTTGGACCAAATCAACATACACATTCTGAGAGTGAATGGGGTTACTTAATCCATGTATCATTCGTTCATTCATTTTTCAAAATAAAAACAAAAATAAGAAAATTAAAAAATAACAATTTTCTTCATTATTAGTCTCCAAAACCAAAATGAAAAAAACAGATAATGATTCATTTTTTTAGTTTATGATTTTGTGTTTAACCGAATAACGACTGTTTCGTTTGTGTGACTTAAACTGCGATGCCGGACTTTTGCACTGCTTGCAGACTGAACCAGGACTAAAACAGGACTAAACCAGGACTACACCGGGACTAAAACAGGTCTGGTCTAGTCCTGGTCTCAGTCCTGGTCTGGTCCCGCGCTCCGTCCCAGTCTGAGCCCGGTCTCCATCCCGGTCCCGGTCTTGGTCTAAGTCCCAGTCTCAGTTCTAGTCTAGTCCAGATTTCAGTCCTGGTCTGGTCCTGAGCTCAGTCCCGGTCTCAGTCCCTGTCTCAATCCTGGTATGGTCCCAGTCTCAGTCCTGGTGCAAGTCCCAGTTTGAGTCCCGGTCTGGTCCTAGTGTCAGTCCTGATCACCCGACAGTCAACGTGGGCGCACCTCTGGGCCCGTCCCGACAATCAGTCCTGGTTTAGTCCTGGTGTAGTCCTGTTTTAGTCTTGGTTCAGTCCTGGTTCAGTCCGTATGTGGTGTAAAAGTCCGGCATTGCAGTTTAAGTCATCACGGAAACAGGAAATGGCCATAATTATAGTTTCATTCATTTTAGTTTTGGAGACAAATAATGAACAATAATAATAATGTTTTCTTATTTTTTGTTTTATTTTCAAAAACTAATGAATGAATGATACATGGATTTTACTTTTCCATAGATTTTACTTGTAACACATTCTGAAAGCGTTAGTTTCCATGAAGATGAGTAGGATCAATAATGATATTCCAATTTCCATGAAGACGAGCAGGTGACGGATCCTCCACCCAAAAATGTACATAATACATCTTTAAATTTGTCTCAATACTTTATATTCTTTCTGTTATTCCCTGTCCCGCCAGATTTGAGTTCTTGTTTATCCTAAAACCTGTCTCATAATTATGGGCTTACTCAAAGTCTCTTTAAACTCCACTACACTGCTTTACAAATCCACCAGAGCTCCTGTCAAAACAAACATCCCCCTTTCCAATATGGCTGACACGAGTTGTGACACTTTTTCACATCTTCTTCCTCTCTATCCCTGTGGGGCTAATCAAGAGAGGCTTAACCAACATGAACTGTCCCTCTGTGCTGCTCCCAGAAACCCGCTGTGCATCAGATGTGGACTGGTAAAAGGGGAGAGAGGTGTATACTTTTATCTCAGCGAACCAAGAACCCAGACAGCGGGAGGCCAGCAAAAAGACTCTTTCAAAGTTAAAGGAAAATGTAAAATCCACTCCTACAGCCGAACAGAATGATGTAAGTCTTTCTACAATTTGGGGTTAAACATTTTGTCAAGAAAAATATCGATCACAACTGATATATATATATTTTAAACAAATGCCTCTCTTCACTGTAAAATTACCACTTGCAACAAAACAAAAACAAAAACATTATCTAACTGCATGAATTTGGGCCAGTTGGTAGCCACAGTATTTATTAGGCCTTTCTTTAGTAATTGATTTTCTTATTATTGCCCAAACTGCATTTAATTCTCTACAACCTTGTAACCATCTCTGCATTCTCATCACGCTAGTAAACAATTACAGCTCCTACCTATAAATTCACAGCATTACTCCATGACAACAGAGACTCTTGCATAATGTTAAAAAGAGTACATTTACCTGTATATAAACAGCAGAGTTTTATCAATGCTGTATTAATTAATCTTCTTAAGGGTGTTCTGGAAAAAGACTCCTTTTGGAGGCATTGATGAATGTTGAACCAAAGACAAAACAGACAGAACAACCAGCAGCGTATCCCTCAGACGTCAGACCCCGAGATACAAAGCACCAAGTTTATATTCACTGAGATGACCAGAAGACATACATTTCAAAGTGAGAAGGTGACGAGTCCTGCTGAGGTGTGACCACATGTGCTCCTGTTGGCCTTCATGAGATGGTTCACCTCAGGATGTTACATGTGGAGTTAAAACTGTAAGGTGTGGTAACTGCTCGATCTGATTTGCATTTATATTCACATGCATTTATCCCTCCTGACAAGATTAGCAAGTAAAAGGAACAGAAGTGTTTATACTGAAGGGTCTTTTTAACACTGTCTTTAACTACCAAATCAAATGAGTTTTATTTAACCTTCCTGTCGTGTTCGGGTCAAATCTGACCAATTTACTACTTAAAACACTCATAAATATTGTGTTTTACATCGGATTGCCTCAAGGCCTTTTGATATGCTCCACACTATGCACTTGAACTTATAAAAGTGATGATCACCTCTTTCATTGAATTTTGAGTATTTTAATCATCCTTGTTACACTTGTGGTGTTCCTGGTCAAAAGTGACCACCATAGAAAATGATTTGGTATCCAGACTATATTCATCCATCACACAGAAAACATCCTCATACACACCACCCAAACTCACTCACTCACACACAATGGTTTTCCATTAATTTTTTAAAAATAATGTGTTAATTTGCTCGAATGACAAGAAAAAGTTTTTGTGTCTCTGTTTGTGGTGTGAAATTATGGAACAACTTGAAAATAGAATTAAAAATTTGTTCAAATATACATGTATTCAAAAGGGCAATTAAAAAATTATTTCAAAATACTGTGCGGAAGAAATTAGTGCTTAGTGTAAATGTGTGCATGTATATGTATGTGTATGTATATGGGTGTATATATGTATATATATAGGTATGCATGGGTATATATATGTGTATATAATGTGTATATAGGTATGTATATATTATATCTGATGTATATGATGTGTACTATGTCTATGTACATAATATACATATATTTGTTGTTGTTTGTTAGATTTGTAATGCAATGCAGGTACTGTGCAATTATTGCTTATATTGTACAGGAAATGAGAAGTCTGTATTTGTTCTTTGTTAATTTGGGACGGTAGAAAAAAGGGGTGGGGTTAAATAAGTATTTACTTCCTCCCACTCCTTTTTCGGACACAAGGAAAATTCTGCGTAATATTTATTTTGCCTGTTATTATAGAATAGAAATAGTTACTTTTTGTGTTATATCTATGTATTTACGTTTTTTGTTTTTTTTTATGTTCTGTGTATTACTGTCCGAATAAACATTCATTCATTCATTCATTTTGTTGTACATTTTCTGCGCCTATTTATATTTTTACTGCAGTTATTTTATGTCTAATTCTATAAATTCATGTTAAACACTACTTTGACACATTGTTCACAGCTAAAGAATGCTGAATAAAAATTTGGTGGTGAAAAATGCTTTTTGTGCTAATTTAAAACAGACAGGTCAATTTTGACTGGGAACACTAAACTAAAGGGTGGGAGGTGAACACGACAGGAGACTTAAGAGAACAAATAATCCCACAATTAGTGCTGTCATGCGATTAAAAAAATTGAGAGATTAATTAATTATGATCTGTAATTAATTAATCTAATTAATCTCATTTTAATCTCACCTGAAAATTGCTGAGAAAAGCCTTCAATTTGAGGTATTTTCATTTAAATTCATTATTACATTATTGTGGCAGATCAAAAGCCTGATATAGAACAAAAAAAAGTGACTTTATAAAGTCATTTATTGTTTAACAAATCTCTCCAAATTGGCTGTTGAGCCCAAGTCTCCATGAATAAGAAACTGTTTGCTGTAAAGTAGCAAAGACGAGGAAATCTGAACATAATAACTTTTGTCTACTTAAAGACAATAAAAAGTCCAGTCTTTCCTTAACCATATTAAAAATATTATTGATAGAGAAATGCTTTATATATGAGTCCTGGTTTAGACCTGCTTTAGTCCTACTTTAGTCCTAGTTTAGTCCTGGAATGGATTAATCCTGGTTTTAGTCCTGGTGTTAGTTCTGGTTTAGTCCTGGTTTAGACCTGGTTTAGACCTGGTTTTAATTCTGGTTTTAGTTCTGGTTTTAGTTCTGGATTAGTCCTGGTTTAGACCTGGTTTAGACCTGGTTTTAGTTCTGGTTTAGTCCTGGTTTAGTCCTTTAGCGCAGTTTACGCAGCTTACGTGAGAAAACACGATCCACACGCGGCTCACGAGAGCACGTCGGTGTCCGCGCAGTAACTACGGAAGGAAACGTGGTTCGCGCGTTCTCAGGTTAATGACGATAATGAAGGTGTGTGTTTGTGTTTGTGTGTGTTTGTGTGCGTGTCCCCTCATGTGGCAGGTCACTATAGGACAGTAGTGCAGACATCAGTCTATGCAGGTTATTTTCACCAGTGACATTTAAGTTGTAGGGGATTTTATATTTGTTATTTTCTTTTATATTTCACGTCGGGAGAAGAGTTTCCAAGACACGAATGCGTTTTTACCTGTGCACTGCTGACTCTGTTCTACTGGCTCTTCCACCTCGTCCATTGTGCGACTGACGCCGCCAGCGTAAACATGACGTTTACATCGCTTTTACTGCGCGCGTTTTGTGTGGGTTTCCGGCAATGAGTGGAATTACCGAAATAAAAAAAATTATAAATGTGTTTTTTGTGTGTGTGTGTGTGTGTGTTGTTGTCCCAACAACACATAAAAACAGGTTTTATAATAAAGCAACTCACATACAGAAACAGTAAAGTTAGAGATTAAAAATGAGATTAACGCGATTAAAAAACATAAGGCGCTAAATATGACTGTAATTAATTAATCGCAATTAACGCGATAATTTGACACCCCTACCCACAATATTAAAATTTTCTTTACAAGGGTCTCCACATTGACTTATATGCTTCAGTCTTTGCCCACACCAGCAAACTTAATTCCTTCTTTTACCACATGGTAAAAGAAGCCCAGCCTCCTGTCTGGCTGCTCTAAATTCAGTGCCAATCCTCACTATCACTTCTCTGTATGTCAAAAGCATCTTATTCTTTCTCTTACACAATAGTTCTGATTCAAGTCGCTTTCTAAAGAAACCAAGTATAGAGTTTCCCTTGAAATACGATTCATTTGCATGTTTATACATCTTCAGTGCTTATCAGTTACAGAAAGACTTTTGATTTTTTATACACCTGATGATTGAGAAACAAAATGGCAGACACATATTCCTGACACCATAACAGTGTTTGGAATGAGAACAAGCCCGATAGTGTGTTTTCCTGCTCTGACACGCATGTCCTTACATGTAGAGCGGCTGTGACAGAAGAAACGTGATCCGGCAGTACACCTACTTACAGCGGGCACACCCAGAGCCCCGGGCATCCCACTGTTTTCTCACCTGTAATATGAAGTCACTCACTGCTCTCTGTGCTGTGTGATGACATTAGCTTTATTCATGTTAAAGCTGTTATCATGGTGTTTACAATCTAGTTTTGCTTGAACACAGTTTAAAAGTGAGAGTTGAAGAATGTTTAAATATAATACAGTGTGAGATGTTGTCACTAGGATAATTAAAGGTCATGTACATACTTTTATTTCTTCTAGTTCAGGGAAACAGTGTGTTGTAAAAACTATTTGTGTATAATTACTATGTAAGATATTGCCTTCCCATTCCAGTAGGCATTTTAATTTATGAGAACTGCATCGTAATAAAACAGACGTGAAACCCCATGTAGTTCATTTGACTGTGTTTACATAATAAGAACCATATGGAAGAACTAGAACGAGACTGTTGTTTCTCTGTCATGGTGCAACATTTGAAGGATTTTTGTGGCCAGAGTTAACAGTTCAAACTAAACCATGTTCCTCTCTCGTGGCCCAAATCATGTACAAAACCTTTACAGCAGCTATAGACCATTTGTGAGTTATTAGTGAGAATATTGAGCACTCACACATACTTGACTCTTGTGCTTACATGTTTCACTCTCACTGTCTAGCTAGAACATATTGAGATTTCTTAAGTAAATCCTGCTTTCAATGAGTTACAGAGTTAACATAAAACTAAGTTCAATGTATCTCTTTGTCACTTCTGGTACTCCATGTCAAGCCCTTTCTCAACAGACCGTCCCACTCCAACAGAATCAAACCAATAGTGTGAGTGAAGTGGGGTTTGTTCAAGATAACCTGTATCATGGTCCTCAAACAGAGCGGTGCAGCGTTTAGTGTAAACATGAGTGTTGATAGACTCTTGTGTTACACTGCTGTGACCTGCAGTCGGTTAATAATGATATGAGAGAGTGCACAGTCAGCCATTTTCAAATAATTAATATGGAAAAAACTGCATGTTGACAAAATAGCTGTTTATGTCAGCATGATTGCTAACTGAGCTGTTCTGTTAGCATGGTGCTCTGTACGTACCAGTTCACCTATAAGATCAGTTCAGTCATAGCATATACCATTCAAACAAACACACCCTCAACTGTCAAAAGATTAACAATCAAACACAATACAACAAGCTACACAGGTTCATTCATTTTCAAATAAAATAGTAGATTCTCCCAAATCACTTGTGTGTTTGTGATTTCATTCCCAGAAGCACACAAAATAGTGAAAAAATGAAGAATAGATACAAATTTACAATCTGTAGGAGCCCTTCAAATAATATAGAAAAATATTACTAGAAACAAAAATATGGTAAGCATAGATAGGAGAAAAATAAATAAATAAATAAATAAATATATACAAAAAAAAAAAAAAAAAAAAAAAACAAAAAAAACAATGGCAAGTCACATGACGTTTCTTGTGACGTCATGTGAGTTGCCGTAACATAATACGGAAGCCCGGGACGCTCGGGTGCCAGATGGATTAATTAAAATCACTCTTGTTATTTTATTTTAGTTTTTTTAATAAGTCTATTAAAATAAATAATAAATCTGTTTAAATAACTCGATTTATTAAAATAAATCGGATTGACTCAGGGTTGGCCTTGGCCGACCTAATAGATCCATGTGACTGACACGGAGGAATGTCTGAGCAGCAATCAAGTGTGCAGCCCTGTTGCGATGGCTATGGGAGGAAAACTCGGGGAGGCTGGTAAGTGAAACACTGATGCAAGTGTGCGTGTGCATGTACAGTATTTTGGCACAGTGGCCTCCCCGCGCTGACTGACGGGACTACATCACATTTCTATTATTAAGCATTAATTTTATTGGATTTTTTTATTGATCAAAAATCCCTTGACAAATTTACATTGTTAGCATCAGTGGCTTGTCTACACTGAAATTGAGTTTATTGCCATACTGAACATCTCCATGGACACAAGCAGAACAGCACAGAACTAAGAACTTAGGTAATCCTTAACTCCAAAAATGCATACAGTTTAACAAAGTACAACACTGTAAAAAAAATTGTAGTATATGTATATATATATATATATATATATATATATATATATATATATATATATATATATATATATATATATATATATATATATATATATATATGATAGATATATAGATAGATAGATAGATAGATAGATAGATATATATATATAGTTTAAACCATTTCCTAACATGTTCGTACAATGTTGTATGTTGGCATAAAAGCTGCCTTGTCTTGGCCCCATCTACACCATACCTCATATGTTCCAACATGTCCCTGAAACGTTATAAATTCCACTCTGCTTTTGTATTCAGTCTTTGCTGCAGTTTCACAGTCTTACATTTGCAAAAAAAAAACAAATCTCAATTTGTGTATCCACTGAAATATACTTTATCTTTGATTAGCATAACATTAAAACCACTTGGCTAAGAAAGTAATTGTAATGTTATATGACTACTTGTTATATCCTGACATACTATATTGATTTCAGTCACTGTAGTCTATAGGATTGGACAAATATTCTCCACATTGATCCACAGTTACTTATCACTACAGAGAATACCGCACAAAAATGTATTTGGCAGTATTAACAACCTATCACAAATTCTCAGTCACCTTAGTTTGGCTATTTTATTTCTTCAAAATGTTCCTCTTACTTAATAAAATATCTTATTCTATTCAGTGAAGAACATATCAATGTACATATTGTATCGGTGTAGGCCTATATGACACATTTCAGTGCTATTTCAAGCTGTCAATCTCTGAGCAAGTTATCATTAGGGGAAATTACCGCAGCTGAGTCTCCATCTTCGTCATATACGAATGGATTTGTGACACTGGTTTAAAAGCAGTGTTCATTTCAAAGATTATTATAAAGCATGATATTGAGTTTTGCATTTAACGATGCATTTTGTAACATTTCTGATGGAGAATCAAATGCTTTTCTCCATGGAGATGTTATTGCTTTGTCTGGAATGTTTCACAGTATGGCATTAAACCTTTCTATCTCAATGGAGACCAAACCAGACCGAGTTACAGGTCAGATCTATGGAGAGGTGACCCCACTCATGTCAGAATGCCTGTTTTCTAGTTATTTCAGAGTTATCAAACCATCTGTAGTTTAATAAGTATAAGGAAGAGCTGTTTAAATGACACACGGTGGGACATCTGGCAGAGCAATGACATACAAAATCTACTGAAACAAGCAGTTGACGGACCCCAACCGAAAAGTTACATACTGCACCTTTAAACTTCAACTCGAATTATGTTATTTTGAAGCATACCTGATATAGCAGTCTCGGTTTCTTGCTAACTCCACACGCTGTTCATTTTGAGCGTATGTTTTTAAATACCAGTGTGTATTTGTAGACTCATAGATACATGAAGATCTTGGTTGGTTGGTTGTCTTCTACAGTCTGGACAAACAGCTGGAGCAGATGTGCAGAGCTGTGAAGTGTCTCTAATAGTCGAATGGCTGAGTGATCTGAACAGACTGTGCTGCCTCAGATTAGGCCTTAGTAAGTGGAATGAATCATGCATTTATGAGCTATTGTGCTAGCTTGGTACAATAGCCCCTTCAGAATAGCGGCATTCATGGCCACAAAAAGAGCTGTGAAATTTCGTATGATTTTATTGGTTATATGAGTTGCAGTGAGTCACTTCAAACTTTTGGGCTGCTCAAATGCATTGCTTATGACAGATAGAAGCATTAATATTGGACAATCAGATGGATCGCCTTAGAAATCTGCAGATATAGGGAAGTAGGTGCCATATTGTGGTTATCATATGTTGTTTCCATGACTTGTTTCACAGAATGATCCATCTTTACCCATCATAAATTTATCCACTAAAGGCTTATTG
>NW_026571473.1:22434963-22499245 GCF_026225935.1 Boleophthalmus pectinirostris | reverse complement strand
AATGTATTGTTAAATTCATTGAAACAGCTGCCATGTTAGAGTATTTGCGTGTTGCCATTCATTCCTTCTTGAATAATATAGGGATTAATGTATAATTTGTGCTGTCTTTACATAGAATCTGTAACTGGTCATAACATTCCTACATTCAAAGATGTCCCAGTGATTATTTGATTTTTAATCTTGCTTGTTCTTTATCATTTCAATATCAGGGATCCATCAGTAAAAAGGACACTATGTAAGACGTGTTTCTCACTCCTCATTCCTGGTATTACAGCTACCACAAGACAGAAAAGTAAGTTGAATAATGCTTCATCCATGTATTGTGTTGGGTAAGTACTGTTGAACTAAACAATGTTTTTATATTTGAAGAAAGAAAGTGCAAGGCCCGTTTTACCGTGACAACATGCCTTAGCTGTGGAGAGAAAAAGTCATTGAAGAATAATCCAGATTATATGTTATGGTCTGATCGTCCGGAAGCCCAGCTACAGGAACACAAGGAATCAAGTAAGATTGTGTATTATTATTTGTCAAGAAATTAACAAATAACTTAAAATATGACTATCATGGCCAAATATCAATTATCGTTTTGTTTTGTCCAATGCAGCATCTGGTTTGTCATCTAAAAATCAACAGAAAATAAAAAGTTCAGCCAATAAACCTGAAGGGCAGGTTAGAGCCGACCACTCATCTGAAGCAGGACCCTCAGGGGGAATTTAGAAAATACACTGTTGCTCCTCCTCTACTTTATTGAACTTTTGGTCTCTGTGAGACCGATGAAAAGATTATAGGTTAATAATTTTACATCCCACATATGTGTAGAAAAAACATTTTATTTTTTTGTCAATGACATTTTGTAATATATAGTAGGACCACAATAACTTTTTTTTTTACTAAGTAAATTTTCTTTAAACACCATGTAATGCCTTTAATCATTATTTTTTCTTTTTTTCTCCTTTGTCTGCCTTTGGGGCTCTGAATCCTTTCTTCTGAGAATAGAGGAGGTTCTTGGAAAATAGTTTTGGTATATGGCCCATAAATAGGAACAGGGCCAGCATCATACCTGGGGGAAGAAAGTAGATATTTTTATAAGGGTCAGCTCCAGTGTTTTGTCATTTCTAACAGTACTTACCTGTGACAGAGCTGATCCAGTAGACCAGGGCATATTGTAAATAGCTGAAACCTGGACAGTGGAATGTAAGTCCATAGGCCAAGGAGGGGTTGACAAACCCTGACGTGTAGTTTCTGGCTACAAAGAAAAGCAGAACAGTGAATTATCAAACCTGGGTCTGATCTGCTACTTAGACTGAGTTTATATTATTATAATTTCACCTAAAACCTACCCGAATGTGACAGGAAAGTGAGCAGCACAGCAATCAGAGGTATACGGATCAGAGCAGACCGCCGCCGAAGACTGAGGAGGATGAAGTGTAAAACCAAAGCACAAACAAACTCTGTGAAGAAACCCTGCACCAGAGACACCTTCAGAGATGTGCTGCATTCACTGGCCATTAGATTCTTGATCATATGCATGTCTGACAGCTCCAGTCCCCAGTAGGAAATAGCCACTAAAATGGCCAGGTGAGAGCCAAGAAACTGAACAACAAGAGCAAGCAGAGTGGTCAGTGTAGAGGTATCCATCTGCAGGTACTTCTGTAGAGACACAGAGGGGTTTCCTGAGGCTGCCCCACAGATGATCCCATGGCTCAAAAGCAGCACAAACAACATGGTCACAGTCACATCTTTACCAAGACCACCTGCCCATTCACCCACTTCTACTATAGTCTGCACCTCCAGCAAACACCCCACCAGCATGAATGAAGACGCAAACTCCAACATAAAACTAAAACGAGGCCATTTCTTTGTGAGGATCCGAATCAGAATAGCAGATATCACAACTACCACAAAGTATCCAAGAGATGCGTTTAATCCAGACATGGCTCAGGTAAATGGTCCTGCTTTGAATGAATGTGTAATGAATGAGGTCTGACTCTCAGTTAGACCTTCTCTTGGACAACGTGGCGCTCACAGAGGGACATTTCTTATCAAAGACACGTCAGGTTTTATTCTCCAAAACACCTGCCAAAATACACATGGACCACCGCAGGTCATGTCAGGAGGGTTGGCCCACACAATTGGGTCAATTGGTAAATAGTCTACAGCTTCGTGTGTGCGTGTGTACTATGCATTTAAATAAGTTTTAAATTTGTTATGCTTTTTCACAGAAGATGCAATATGTTTTCATTACAAAGTGTGCGCATTACATGCAAAATAATAAAGGTGTTTGTGTTCTAATATCACTGAACATGAATGCATTAAAAAGGACAAGATATGTATATTGACACACAGCATATTCAAGAGTGTTAATTCAACTCATATGTTGTTAATTTTAAACACTTTAACTATGTCATATGGGGTCCACAATAAAATTAGTTAAAACTACACTTTCCAAAGTGTATGTAAAAAATGGAAAACAATGAAAACCACCAAAAAAATTCCATTTCAACTTAACTTGTATTAAAAAAATGCACATCATACAATCAACACAACTTAAAACAAGTCATATGACACAATGCTATTTTTGCGAAATCCAACTGACAGCAGGAATTCTCTGTGCCCTCAACAGTTGGTCAATATGATTGTCATTTATTTTTGATGATTTTTCATTGCAAGCAGTCGATGGATGAATCAAGATCTTGTATTGAATGGAATTCAGGCATGCTCATCTCCAAAAATGAGAGGAGCATGTCTGACTGTTTGAAACAAGATCTTCTCTATTATATAAACAACAATAAAAATGTTCACAATAGCGGCAGCCCTGCTAATTATGAAACAAACATTGCAGAAACCTTTTACCTCAAGAGTCAGTCTTTCACTCTTGGGATTTCTTTTGACACATCCAACGTCCATGTTGTAGACAGTTCTTTGAATACAGGTGTAAAGTTTGTGAGAGTCTGAGGATCAAGTGCCTTGAAGTGTTCACCAAATTCAGCCAGGTCAACAATGACATAAAAAAGCTTTGTCCTTCCCACTTCAGTCACAGGTAGAAAGGCCGTCCAGGCTCAACCAGCAAGAAATGTGTCCATACTGATCTGTAAAATAGAGTATAGAATAGAACAAGGGTGTCAAACTCATTTTGGTCCGGGGGCCGTATCCAACCTACTTTGATCCTAAAGGGGCCGGATCAGAAAACTCATGGCATATAAACCCCAAAAACAACAAGTTAAAATATTTGTGCAGAGAAACGCAAATCTATTACAGAAATCTTTTTTAATTGATGAACTCTTTCTATTACAAAATATTATAATATTATGAAAAAAAAAATGCAATTTCAACACAGTGTTTTAACATTAACTTGTATGCAAATAGTAATTAGTAAATTTAGGGTGTCACATTCAACAGTCAAAATGATCGTCCTTTAAGAGCGTTTGGAAAGAGGCAATTCTTCATTTGTGCTGCTCTAGTGGGAGGGGCCATGCACAGAGGCACTAGAGACGTTGCTATGCTAAGCGGAACAGAAAATTACCAATATTTTAATAGAAAATATGATTAAAATATTTTAGTAGAAAATCAGCCGAGGGCCAGATTAAAGGTCTTGGAGGGCCGGATCCAGCCCCCGGGCCGTATGTTTGACACCTGTGGAATAGAATAAATATAACATATTCAAGTAACCACCTTGCAAAACGGGCTATGCAATATTTAATGAGCCATGAATAAAAATTAAAAAGTAAATATATAGTAAATATATTATGGTCCATATATCATTATTTGTTTGTTCCTATTAAGCAGGTTATTCTGTGGCATGAGCTGTATGTTTTTGTATACAGGAACCATTCAAATAAATAACTTGAAGGGTAATTTCAAAAAATTTAGCCCCTTAGAAAAGATTATTTTTAAATGCAAGACCCACAAGAAACTAAACACCTAACTGCCATTCATCATGAAAATAGAATGAGATTAAGGCAAAAACTACAACTACTAACACATTATAAAAGTCAATTATGAAATTATTGGTGAGGTTACATTTCAGTTCTACATTTAACCATTTCATGATATACCTGCAAATCTCAGATGAGATGGTTAATGGCTTGAGCCTTCATCTTTTCACTGTAGACTTTAGGAGCTGGGGATGCATGTGAACCAGCAGCAAGACACTCACCCCAAAGAAAATACAACAAAAGAATGTATCATTACTCTTTTTGTCTAAAGGTCAATAGCATGTTAAGACATTCTATTGGGTAAGACATTATACTTGAAGATATTTTATTTTTACAGAACACTACTATCCTTTTGATTCAAATAAATGTAATAATTTTCCACTTGATACAATATCCTACCTCAACACACCACACAAAAGTGGGCACGTTTATAAGCTACAATTAAAAGAAATGTCAATACAGCGAATGAATGCAGCCCCAAAGTGTGAAAAACACGGTGAAAACTCATTCGCTCAGCTAACGAATGCTAACCTGCCCTTCACTTCAGTATGGACCGGGCGGTCATTAGATTTTCGTTTGGAAATGGGGATCAGTACCGGGAGCGGGCAGAGATAGGGCCGTGTGAGGGCGTTTGGCTCGGGACTGCCTGAGATCGTGGACCCGCTGTTTGCGGTCTCCTCGAGACGGAGCAGAATCACTTGTCACGGGGCTTTGAGGGCTGCTCTACGACAATGACACGCAAAGCAAACAGACAAATCGGCTTACAACATAGTGTTACGATTTTGAATTTCCCATTTCAATACGAAAATCGAATGCAATGTGAATGAACACGGACCGAAGAGAGCCCGCATGTACATGGATGTCTATAGCGTTTTTTGTTTTTTTTTTGTTTTTCCCAAGTACCAGTGGAACATTATTCACTCTAAATACGCTACTGTGGTAACATTTGACAACTTAACTCTGTAAAGCATACACAAGGCTAAGCGCCAAGTAGCAGTTAATGCTAGCACAATGTTACGGTCAGACATTTGTACACTGTACAGTCCTAGTAAATTCAAATTATTTTACAACTAACATTTTACAGGAATTATATGTAGAAAGATAAAACGAAGACATTTCAGAAGTTTAAACTGACATGTGTCCCGCTCCTAGCGCAGTCTGGCTCGCATGTAAAATAACTGCCGTCTCGGAGTGCAGACAGAGAATGGCAGAAAATTTCAATTTTGGGGTTTATATATGCAACTACTGGCAACCATTTGAGGAGAGGCGCTGTAAAACCATGTAAAAACATGTTAAACCCGGACAACAGGTGATAACAATGAAATAAATGTAGGAGACATTATTTTACCACCAACATTTTTGTATTTATCACTTGAAATAGCTCATAAATAGGTAATAACTGTCCTAAATCATCGTATTACATACAGAATGTAGGGCACGTGTCACAAGCATTACAATGACCTCATGTATTATGACCTCATACATTTACTTGAGTACCATTTCATGTTTTATCCTCGTAATTGTATTAACTTTAAATGACAAATCAGAAGTTTCGTCCAGTTACTTTAACTTAAAGTTACTTGAGGAGTAGTTTCCCGAATACTTTTACTCTTAGCTACTTAACACATTTTTTGGACTTTTACCTTTTACTTAGACTTGAGAGATATTTTTTGAAGTAACTCTTACTCTTAGAAAGAACAAAAATGTGGCTGTTTGCTGCAGGTGTTCCAATCAGTAGGAGCAACTAGAGGGTGCTCTTGGAAAAAAGGATCAAGACTCAAGACACAACGGATTCCAGGCACTCCAAAACAGTAGAAAAAGTTAACACATAGCACGAGGAAAAATATAATTAAAAGGCCTTTATTTGAATGGCCAAAGCCAACACGTTTCGACCTTAACTGGTCTTCATCAGGGCTTAACTCTTACTCTTAATTTAGTACAATTTGTGTCTATTTCACCCAATTTTTTTGGACATCAATGACAGTAACATTGACTGTCACAGCTAAATTAGTTAGCTTACTGCTACTCAGTACTACTACTAGCATTAGACCAAATATATTTGGTATTTTTATTATATAAATTGACAGCAGAGTGTCCTAAAAAGGTAAAGTAATCTAACCCGGGGCATGTGTGAGCTCACGTGGTTGGACTTGAGGCTCGTTGAGGTCAGGTTCGGCTGAAAAACAAACGCTTTTAGCTGTTAGCTTTGCGCTGTTAGCTGTTAGCTTAGCTTCGGATGGTGAAATGTGGTTTCTCTGTGTAGCTCTCCCGCTGGAGGACTGGACTTTCTTCACTTTACTCACAACAACACCAACACCATGAATTAAACACTTCTGAATTTGCAAGCTCCTTGGTGGCAAGGCTCTGGGTTTGGATGAGATCCGTCCTGAGTACCTGAAGTCTCTGGATGTTGTGGGGCTGTCTTGGCTGACACGCCTCTTCAACATCGCGTGGCGGTCGGGGACAGTACCTCTGGACTGGCAAACCGGGGTGGTGGTCCCTCTGTATAAGAAGGGGGACCGGAGGGTGTGTTCCAACTATAGGGGGATCACACTTCTCAGCCTTCCCGGTAAGGTCTATGCCAGGGTACTGGAGAGGAGAATCCGGCCGATAGTCGAACCTCGGATTCAGGAGGAGCAGTGTGGTTTTCGTCCTGGCCGTGGAACACTGGACCAGCTCTACACTCTCCATAGGGTGCTCGAGGGTTCATGGGAGTTTGCCCAACCAACCAGTCCACATGTGTTTTGTGGATCTGGAGAAGGCATTCGACCGTGTCCCTCGTGGTGTCCTGTGGGGGGTGCTCTGGGAGTATGGGGTCCGGGGCCCTTTGCTAAGGGCTGTCCGGTCCCTGTATGATGACCGGAGCAGGAGCTGTGTTCGCATTGCCGGCAGTAAGTCAGACCTGTTCCCGGTGCATGTTGGACTCCGCCAGGGCTGCCCTTTGTCACCGGTTCTGTTCATTGTGTTTATGGACAGAATTTCTAGGCGCAGTCAGGGGCCGGAGGGGGTCCGGTTTGGGGACCACAGGATTTCATCTCTGCTGTTTGCGGACGATGTTGTCCTGTTGGCTTCATCGAGCCAGGACCTGCAGTGTGCACTGGGGCGGTTTGCAGCCGAGTGTGAAGCGGCTGGGATGAAGATCAGCTCTTCCAAGTCCGAGGCCATGGTTCTCGACCGGAAAAAGGTGGCTTGCCCTCTCCGGGTGGGTGGGGAGTCTTTGCCTCAAGTGGAGGAGTTCAAGTATCTCGGGGTCTTGTTCACGAGTGAGGGAAAGACGGAACGGGAGATTGACAGGCGGATCGGTGCAGCTTCGGCAGTGATGCGGTCGCTGTATCGGACCGTTGTGGTGAAGAGGGAGCTGAGTCGAAAGGTGAAGCTCTCGATTTACCGGTCAGTCTTTGTTCCTACTCTCACCTATGATCATGAGCTCTGGGTAGTGACCGAAAGGACGAGATCGCGGATACAAGCGCTCGAAATGAGTTTCCTCCGCAGGGTGGCTGGGCGCTCCCTTAGAGATAGGGTGAGGAGCTCAGTCACACGGGAGGAACTCGGAGTAGAGCCGCTGCTCCTCCACGTCGAGAGGAGCCAGTTGAGGTGGCTCGGGCATCTGTTCCGGATGCCTCCTGGGCGCCTCCCTCGGGAGGTGTTCCGGGCATGTCCCGCCGGGAGGAGGCCCCGGGGAAGACCCAGGACACGCTGGAGGGACTATGTCTCTCGGCTGGCCTGGGAACGCCTCGGGGTCCCCCCGGAGGAGCTGGAGGACGTGTCTGGGGTGAAGGAAGTCTGGGAGTCCCTGCTTAGGCTGCTCCCCCCGCGACCCGGCCCCGGATAAGCGGACGAAAATGGATGGATGGATGGATGGATGGATGGATGAATTTGCTGTGCATGTTGATGCTGCCAAATATTTCATGATATGCTATATCTGAGGCCACTCATTCTTACTCATGCATGACTGGTTATTGGCTCACACTCTGAACTTTATTTGACTTTCTTCAGATTGTGTCTAATGAACATCTTTTTGGTTTAAGCTTTTTTCATAATTTTTGGTAATATCCCACTAAAAACCTGTAAACCAGTATTGCAGTTCAAAGCTTCAAAGAGATCAGCAGGTCAAGTCAGACGTCAGAACAGTCAGATGTATGTAGATATGACCCCACTCACAGTGGTATACTATAATAATGCCACTTAAAGGTATTTTTCAATAAAAAGCACATTGTATTTTAACAAATACAAAATATGTTTTATGCTATAGTGTGGAATATTCCAAACAAAGCAAGGAGACAAGCTGTTGGCAGATCCTTAAATAGAAAAGTTATAGTGCAGCAAGTTTAACAAGGCCACCACACCTTAAAAAATCTTGGAACCTTAAACTGTGCCTGGAACACTAATTTTAGCTCTGTATCACATGCAATGAGAGGTTATTGAGGTTATGGTGGTAGGAATACTTGAATTTGCACTGGAAATTACTTACTCTCTGTGATCATTTGGGCCAATTCAGCAGAAGCCCGACAAAAATGGTCTGAGGCCCACATCTGGCCCTCGGGCCATAATATTGACACCCTGAGCTTCCCAATGTGATGTCTATTTTTCTATTTTCAGTATTGTTCAATGTTGTTTCTTCACCACGGACATCCCTGGAATTTTGTTTCATTCACAAGAGTTTTAAGAGTATTTTGTGCTTTGGAGATTTATTTATTATTATTATTATTTTTATTTTTTTTTTTTTTTCAGATTTTTAGATACAAACAAAAACGGCACCTTATACAGTAAACATGAAAATAAATTAAATGCATAAAAACACAACAGTAAATAAAAACATATTCACATATAAAAGGCGCAATTTCAAAGCGCTAATTTAAAGGAATAAATTAAAATAATTCAAAACAGCCTGGCACATGCTAGCAAAACGTTTCAGGTCATTCTTCAAGTGTGTTATAGTTTAATCTTAAAAAAAAAAAAGACATTTGTGAATAAAATGTTTACCTAAAATCAATAAATTGTTACCAAATTACATTCTTTAATACACCAAATTTAAAATTTAGACTTAGACAAACTTTATTGATCCACAAGGGAAATTATTTGGACACAGTAGCACACATCACAATGTAATATAATAAAGAGTAAAAACATATTTAAATGGTAATAATAAATTCTAAATGAGTAACAAAAAGATTGCAAGAGACAGGTGTGAAATAAGTCATAATTATATAAATGTATAAGTACATGTCAAAATAAAATAGAAAAATAAGTAATAAAATCTCAGCTATATACAAGAGTTCATGATATGATTGTATGATTTTATTTTTATTCATTTATTTATTTTTTATGTTTAGAGGAGCAAAATGAACTGAAGCCACGGCTGAAAATCAAACCAAAATTGTTGCACAAACTCAGATAAAAAGAAAATATGTTCCAGGAATTCACTGGAGCTTTGGAGTTGTAGGCAAATTAATAATCCAGTATTACTCAAACATGTAAGAATGAAACAAAACACCGCTCCAGGTATGATTCTGAGGAGGTAACAACATTTATACATGGCTTAAAGCTCACAAGAGTCTTTTTTGTGTAATATAGGACCTGCTTTTATTTTGCCCTCCCGGTCCTGGGCGTAGCGGAAGTGCCCCGGTGCTACGTAGACAGGGGCCGCCCCGTGGTTGGAGGGTTGGAGCTGTGGCCGCTGTCACCGGTGAAGTGATGGCAGTGGAAGAGCTCACAGCACTCACACTGTTATGAGAAGAGGACGGGGATGGCGGACAAACCTCTCACGCTCTTTGTGAAACTATGTGCCGCCGGGTTTTACGGTCTCAGCTCCTTTTTCATCGTGATAGTCAACAAAAGCGTGCTCACCAACTACAGGTAGCTAGCGGTGTATAACCACGCTGCTCTACATTTAATACTAGCTTTGTTAGCTCATACATAGATGTAAACTTGTGTTGGATCATGAATAGCGGAGGAAACTGAGTGGAACATATTAGCAACTTTTGGCTAGCAAGGAAGGAATGTGATGCAAAGAAGCCCAATAAGCTAACGCTAGTCGTAAAAATCACTGCTTAAAGTTTGCTTAAAATGCTAGCTGATTCTTGGGTAAATGTATTATTGTCTGATCTGTGCAGATTTCCATCTTCAATATGTGTCGGAATTGGCCAAGTAAGTAAACGGGCAGCATTGGTCTTCTAAAGGTTCATATCAACAGAGCTAGTTATAAGTTTGTAATAAATTGTTACACAGATGTTGGCTACAGTGGTCGTGTTGTGGGTGGGCAAGGCGGCCAGGGTGATCACCTTCCCCGACTTTGATATGACCATACCTCGCAAGGTAAAGCAATGGGAATGTACAGTAAACTTCTCCAGCTTCTCTTTTCTTTTCTCAATCTGGACTAATGGAAACAAACTTTTCTGATAATCAATTTAAATTGTTTTTAGACATTCCCTCTACCTCTTCTGTTTGTGGGGAATCAAATCACGGGGCTCTTTGGGACCAAAAGACTAAAGTAAGTTAGTCATGTTAAGACAGAAGACTATTGATTGTTTGTGTATGACTAGTTTGCATATTACTCATAATCTAATCCATTGCCACATCTCTCTTCTTCCCTCTAGTCTTCCCATGTTTACAGTTCTCAGGAGGTTTTCTATTTTATTCACAATGCTGGCGGAGGGCTATCTTTTGAAGTAAGGTTTCACACATAGCCTTAACCTTTTTTGTTTGTTTGTTTGTTTTCTCACACATTCATAAAAAAAAGTTTCATTGTTTCATTGTTGCGTATTGTTATCGTTGTCAGAAAGAAGTTCTCCAGACCGGTGCAGTTGACAGTATTCACTATGATCCTTGGGGCATTCATAGCAGCCAGGTATGTCCTCCTAGATCCAGGTGTGCTCCTATAACCATAACAAAAGTACTTACACTACAAAGCCCAGGCTCTACATGTCATTACACTGTGTCATTATATTACACCTGTAAACTGTATGCTGCCTAAAACGTATCATTACTGACATGATGCAAAATACAACTTTCTCTCATGTTTTCAGTGCTGACCTGGCGTTTGACCTACAAGGCTATGTGTTTATTCTTCTAAACGATGTTCTCACTGCAGCTAATGGGGCCTATGTCAAGCAAAAACTAGATACTAAGGTATGCCGCCTTTGGGCAATGTTTCAGTATTGTGTCCTGTAATCTTGTATTGACTTAGCATTACCACGTCACCGCATCAACACAGTGGCTTGAATATATTATTTTCCTTTCTCTGCATCAATTTAAAACTCTTCTAAGCTTAAACATCCTTCAACCACTTTGAAGTTTTCTACTTTTATTTAAAGGCTATATGCACCATACTCTGAAAAATGTCATTTGCTCACTGAAGATGATTTTAAAGTAATTAAGGAATTAAAATCAGATTCATTATTAATAATTATCATATCTAATTCATATAGTTATTGTTTTGTCCCTATCTTAAGTTACTTTTCAGTGGGTGCAGCAAGTACATTCTCTTTTTGTATCTCTATTATCAGGGATATTTATATCAGGACATTACAACATGTACAGTTCTTACAACCAGAATGTAGTGTTTGAGATTGTCCTCTTTATGTCACATGAGCAGACAGCCTCATGTTACTGCAGGGGGGATGACTGGCTCCATATTTAGTCTGTTATGTCTGAGAACACCATCTGCTGATTGTAAACTCAGAAGTGGGATGAGTAGCAAACAAATTACTCAAGTAAGAGGACCATTACCTCAAAATAATTTCTCTAAATTAGAAGCAAAGTTTGAAATAATTACTCAAATGGAGTGGTACAAAATTATTATCCTTTTTTATTCTATTGAAAAAGTATGAAAATGAACCGGTGTTTCCAAAAACAATGTTGATGGAAACTACTTTCTCATTGTGCTATAAAACAATGCATAAAACCTTAAGATAGACCTGCTCTTTGTCAGAAAATAATCAAATTTGTGCTTTGTAATATAATAAAACTACTCCATTACCAAATCTACATTAATTAAATGTAAATAAATGTGCTTATATTTCTGTGCAGCACAACAGAAATAATCTAACCATGACTGTTAAGCATGTGAGCTACAGTTAATAAAAGTTACATGGTTTATTCTAGGTAGAGCCAGCAGTGACCTGGTCTGACATCTGAATGCTTGTTATGAGGAATGCACCACAAATCGCTGTGAAAAGCTGCTCTGTTCTGCTCTGTTCTGCCTCTCTCATCTTTCCCTCTGGTTATTCCGCAGGAGCTGGGCAAATATGGATTACTATATTACAATGCATTATTTATGATTATACCCACTATTTTACTGGCTGAAGTGACTGGGGACATGCAGAAGGTAAGATCGTTTCACATAAGAAGCCAAACAAATACATATATCTCCTGCTAATAATGGTTCTCAATCTAAAGTTGAAGTGCTAAAGCTAATACTTAGAAGAAGTACAGTTTGGTACAAATTACTTCACACAGTAAAATGTATTTGACTGTTTTACTTTAAAATACAGTTTTGCAAAAACAGGTTTGTAAAAATCACTTCACCTTTGGGTTAGTTTTTAATTAGGAGACTTCCTTGTTCCTTGCCAAGTGCATAGGTTGAGGTGAACAGTAAAAAATTACCTATATTAGTACTGGTAAATACCACAAAACTTGACCTTAGCTTGAAATTATTGAAAAATAACCCTGTAAAAGTGGAATTAAAGTGTGCAATCCACTGTCCCATTGTTGGTTCTGACTTCCAGTACAGTACATTTCGCCGTCTATCCTGTTGGACCAAAGGCACATGTGTACAGAGAGGTGTGTCTCTCATTGGGCTGTGTAAGGCTCAGTCTGTCGGTCAGTGCTGCAGCTGGGGCCCAGCAGCAGTAGCACAAAGATGCCATTATGCTCCTCATTGGGTTATTACTGCACTCTTACAACCTCCCTCCACTGAATAAACTTTACAAGAGATCGGAAGTGCCTAGCTAAAAGCTTGTAGCTAGTCTCTGAATCATTAATGGCGACATGATATATCAATCATTCAGAACTAGATCTCAAATCATTTAACTTTTTCTTTATGTACTCTATAACGGGGGGCCTAAATTGAGACGTTTGATTTGGCTCTTGACATGAAACACTTTATTATGCTTGGCAAACGGGCTGCTAATGTTTAAAATGTGTAAATGTTTGCCCACTGAAGGAAGAACTGCTCTTTGGTATGTGTATTCACATGCACATTTTGTTAGATTGGTATAGACATTGTGATTGTGTCATCAAAGATCTACTAAATCCGTGGACATTTTAAGAAATTAAGTAAGAAGTATGGTGTATGGTATGATAACTGTATTAGCAGTAATAACCTAGCAGCTTATGAGTTTGTTCCGCTGTGTAACCTGTTTATTTTTTTTATTTTTTTGAATCTCTATGGACATTTTGTACATCTCCAGTGACACAATTGTGTTTGACATTCTATCCTGAGCTATACAGGAATAAATAGTTGGGCAGGGCAGAAGCTACTATCTCAGTCCAAGCTTTGACAAATGGAGACTTCAGTCATCAGGACATGATTCCAGTTAAATTACTGCTCTCTGGAAGCCAGACCAATAAATGCACTAATTTAGTTTTCATGTTCTCATTGCTAGGCTGTGGAGTATGAAGGCTGGTCAGATGCACTATTCCTCTCACAATTCATTTTGTCTTGTGTCATGGGGTAAGTTCCTGATTTATCTGTGGCTTTCAGAGTCATGAAACATTTGCACATTTTGCTTTTGCGTAGTAATTAACAATTAAAGATTATAACGATTATATTCTTTGAATTGTCTTAAAAATGTCACCAATAAACAAGAAGCTAAACCCATGAAAATTAATTAACTTCAAAAGTAAAATGCAAGATCTCACCTGACTTTGTTGTTTACAGATTTGTTCTGATGTACTCCACCGTGCTCTGTACACAGTACAACTCAGCACTGACGACTACAATAGTGGGCTGCGTCAAAGTAAATAAGCATTACTTAAACTTTAACATAAGGATGCAGTACATTGTAAAAGTTTAACTTGTGGTGTGTGTGTTTTTTGTTTGTTTGTGCTTTGTTTTGTTTTTCTCAGAATGTGCTGGTTACTTACATCGGGATGGTGTTCAGTGGAGACTACATCTTCTCATGGACCAATTTCATAGGCCTAAACATCAGGTATGTAACTACACCAAATGTATGTAAATATTGTCAGTGTCCTCGCCTGTAAAACTACAAAGTCAATAGGTCATAGATTTGTACATGCAGAATTGTATAGTATATTGTACTTTAGTTTAGTCTTTATTTTAAGGCACAGTGCATTATTTCCTCTTGTAGTCCCTAAACACATTTACTAATATCACCTCATTTTGATAGAAAGATTTGCAAAGCTGTCTGCAGAAAACAATAGGTTATACGGAGGTAAAAACTAGAGATGCAAGGGAAAGGTATTGCAAAAGTGTCTTTGAATATTTAGTAGGGGGTTGGACAAGATGAGATTTTCACAAGACAAGACATGTGATTGGGCCCACAAGAACAAGACAAGATTTTCACATAAATTATAATAAATAAGTTGATTAATTTCACCATTTTTTTACACTCATGTGTGCACAATCCTGTGGCGGTCTTGTGGCAATTTTATCTCTCAAGATCTTGGTGCACAAGATCTTGCCCCATCCCCATAATTTTGTATATTTTCACTGTGTACTGTGTACTTCATGGGTGTTGTTATGTGTTCAGTATTGCAGGCAGCCTTGTGTACTCCTACATCACGCTAACAGAGGATCAGACCAACAAAGCAAACGATAACAACAAACTGGACATTAAGGGCAAGGTCATTGTATGACACTGAAACACTGGATCAATTAATTTTTATGAAATGGACACCTCTATTTTTAGTACAGCTTATTTATATATGGTACAATGTTTAAGTGTTTCAATGAAATGGTGTTGAAAAACTCTGCAGCTGCCATAGAGCCAAAACCTCCCATACAGATTTGGGATTTTTTTTCTGATTTTATTTTTTATTTTAGAGATTTATTTAGATGTTTCTTTTTAGTGATGGTACTGTGAGTATTGACAGGGAGATAAAAGGGGAATTTACATTTTTATTAAGATGGTAATAAGGTAGATAATACAGGCACATGTAAACTAAGGAATATTGTGGAAAAGTGCTACATACTTATTGCTATATTTATTTAAAGACTTTGTATGGTGATGATTAAAACCAATATTTAGTATTTCATAAAGATTAATATGAAATAAAATCTCATAAATTTTATACCAGACGCCCTGGAGAATTTGGATTGGCATATAAGCAGGTACTTGCCATCCCTTGTGGCTTGTTTCATAATTATACTGTAAATGCCTAAAATACCCCTTTCCCTTTTTAATCAACCCATTTAAATAATTGTATGTTTCCGCAATATTCTAACCCTCTTGTGCCTTTGTAGTTTGCCAAAATGATTGGAAGTGACATAACTTATGAATATTATTTTAAAGGTCCCATATTACTCTGTTTTCTGATCTTAGTTATAATGTTGTTTCGTCCTCACAAACATACCTACATATTTTAGCTGAGATCTTTTCTCAAACTGAAAACACTCCATGCCACCTTATGATGTCATGTGGTAATACAGGAAGTGCCCCACTGTGTTTTTAAACCCCATGCAGTTAGACTACTAGAATCATTTGGATCATTTCATCCCTGGAATTGCAATCTCTACTGAACAAAAGGTAGAATGTAGCTGTTAACTTGAAAACTACCACTTCCTAACATCACAAGGTGTAACAGAGTATTTTGAGCTAACAACATTCTAACAGGACTTAAAGCTCACAAGAGTCAATTTTGTGTGATATAGGACCTTTTTTTCTGTTTTGCTGTTTACAGTGAATGCAACTTGGGATGCCTTCAAAGCACAGTGACATGCACTGTCTCATTTCTGCTGGTCTTTTTCCTTAATTATTATTTTGGTTGCACATATCTTGCTTTAGGCCTTTCATAGACGGACAAATAGATGTCTGAGATCAAATAGATGTGCCCTGTAGTTTTTCAGCCCTTGTGGTGTCGCCAGCCTATTTTAAATTGGTTGGAATGTGGGTAGGCATTTCCCATTGAGTATTGGTTCATTACTAACTTCAGCGTTTACATATCACTCCTTCAGTATTAGTGAATGTTTTGACTAAAATGGCTGTAGCAGATTCTCTATGCACAGAATAACAAGATTTTTTTGTTTTTGTTTTTGTACATGGAGACATTTTCTCTTTATCGCACTTTGAAGTGGTATTGGTATCGAGATCACGTTACTTTGAAAAGTACGAGGTTACTGTGCTTTACTGTTACTGTTCATTTGTATTTTGAGACTAGACGTTTAACAGTCAGGTACAAGGGTTGACTTTTTCTATATTTTGTATTTATTTTGTTTAGATACCTTTCAGGGGAAGTGTATTGTCTCAAACCCATAACAAAAGAGTGATTTATTTCAGTGTCAAAATTAAGATTAGTTTTTGTGAATAAGGTCATTTTGAAATTATATTATACATGTTTTGTATAAAGATTTTTACATTAAACATTTTAATACACTTTACGCTGTTTTCTTTGACATTTAATTAAAATAGCACTTTAAAGGCAAGTTGTATTCTGAAGGCAAGATCATAAATGCTTTTGAAAATCTTGAAGACTGTCAATGATAGAAAGTTATTATCTTTTTGAATAATTTTTGTTTTTGTCTTGTTTATAAGTTTTTTTGTTTTAGTTTCTTTTGTTTTTTTCACTGCGTTTTATAAATAGATGATAGACACATTATTAGTAAAGTATTTCCAAAATGAGCAAAAGGTTCCTATGGTGTGTATGAAAACATGGCTCCAAAAACCATACAATTACAGGTATTTCAGATATTTCAAGTTGGTTAAATAAATTCAAAGTTTATCCAGCCACTAGAAATGCAAGTTTTTTGCTACATAGTATTTATGTGTATAAAGCTTGATAATGTAATCTGCTTCTGACACACTGCTTAAAAACTGTTTTGATATCAAAGGGAACTTATCAGGGAGAACTGAACACTGACACCAAATGAAATAATAATAAACTTTATTCAAATCCCATCACCACAAACTGTACCTGGACCTGCTCACCTTCAACCCTCTGGGAACAGCGAGGGCATTTTTGCACAAAAATCACAGTGAAGCTTTCTATAACTTAAAAACTCAGATGGGTAAAACTGTTACTTGCATTATTTACACTTTGTTCAGCATAGCTCTAAAATCTGCCAATAGTTAAGCCCAACTGTACAATATGCATTATATAAAACCACAATTTTAAAAAGTATAAAACTTTATACTACAGATTAAAATAGAATACTCCAAATATTAAAAATAACTTACATTAGTAGTAAATATAAATTGCTGCTTTAGCTGTCCTTTACTCACGTTTTCATAGATCATTGTACAAAGACAAAGCGCATATATGGACTTAACTGTTTAAGGCAGTAAATTGCATTGTTTTTGCCAGAACCCTTGTACCGAGTGCATCTTTGTGCATAAGGCGCAATCACACAGTAATAATTCATCTACATAAGAACTTGTGGTGACTCCTGTAGGTGCTGTATTTTATCTGATTAACATGAAAAAACCAAAGACAATCAAGTTGACCAAAATGTGAATTCAGCTACCTCCACATAACCTACAACAAAGTAGTACTATATGGGAGCCACACATTTACGACAATAATATCCTCCACAGAAACAAAACTAGTTAATGTTTGACAATATGTCACACCACACTTTCCCTTTTGAGCTAATTGCATTTATAATGTAGTTAAGGTCATTTTGCATTTTTGTGCATATGTTGAGAACATACAGAGAAAATAGAATCTGGTCATTCAGGTCTGTCCTCTGTCACTACAGACCATCATCATACAGGACATCAATAACACAATCTAACAATGTTTTATAAATGAGTTAATAAAATCATCATCTTCCCCAAAATAAGACACACCCTGTAATCTGCAAACAAGTCCTGCTGCATTACTGTTGAGTACATTTACCATTTGTGCTTCACATGGAGAGTTAGATATGTGGAGATGTTTCTAGTCTCATAGCTGCAGACGTTTTGTAAGTTTGACCAACACTGGATCCTCAAGATGAACAGAAAGAGCAGGAGAGTTATGTGGCATCAATTCCCTTTCACTATCTACTCAAATAAATAGTAAAACGTACAGTGCAAAGATATCAAGTCGACTCTTTTCATCTAAATATATTTGGTGTCTTTCTATTAGCATCTACCTTGCTCTCTATATTAACCAGTCATGAAAAAACCAATGGTAGGCACTGGGTGAAAGGTGAGGTGTGACTCATGTTGCAGGAACTGATTGGGCTCATGCCGAGTTAATGACAAAAGGCAGCTCCACTAAAACCTCAGTGAAAACTCACATCCAATTATTTCCTGAAAAAGAGAGGTAAAATCGACCTTTACATCTATGGTAGAGGTACTGTGAAACAGAGACTTGTTAAATACATAACTTAACGCTTGAATAAAACAAAACAGTCCGGCAAATAGTGCTGACTACAATGTGACTAGATTCTCTGCCATGTAGCATAGACTGTAGAAGTTGCAGCCAATACAGCATAAGTTACACAGGGAGGAGAGCAGTCTGTAGAGCCACAGGCGGCTGCTCAGGTGCTTGTATTTGACATCGGTCTCACAAAGTTTGGCATAGGCTTCACGGTTTGATGACAACCCGATGTCCTGACCCAACCCACAGGACTGCTCAATGAGATGCATGTCAGCCATGATTTCTGAGGTCATTTGTCCAAACCACTGAGCATTAATGGCCGCAACTGTCACAGAGATGAAGAAGATAAAGATCTATGGGGAAAAAAGTGAAAATGTGAAATATATGTAAAGGATATATAGGTATATTATGGAAACAGAATGATTTACCAACCTGGAAAGACTCCCTCTCATCAAGCAAGTCACTGGGGTGGTACACAGCATAAATGGTGAGGTTGAAGAAGGCACAAGCAGACCCCAGGTGCAGATAAAAGGGTACCAGTCTGCTCTGAATGAACCCAAATGTGTGTCTGTTCAAGTGGTTGTCCATTACAAAACCTGTATGTGAAAAAGAAATTAATGAAATGCAAACTGTGTATTTACTTTTGGGTGCATATATGTCAAGTAATAAAACCGTAATAACATTAAAATTGGATGTTTTCGTAGGTGAACAGTTGTGGTACCCACTGGAGACAAACGTGACCCATATCTGCATGCCCCAGTAGGTGGACAGGAGCAGTAGCTGGACTAGTTTGACCGTGTAGGTGGGCTCCTGGTCAGTGGTCATCCTTTTTCTCTACACACTGCGCTGCTGAGCCTGCCCAAACAAGACACCTGCATTTTAATGCGGAAGTGACAAACACATGTGTAACAGACTTTTATGCTAAAGCTATCTGGAGCTATTGGCACAGAGTCTGAATGAAAAACATGCAATAAGAAAAGATAAACCCGGGAGATCCAGACGAGCGTCACGATAATGTTCTGGCTGAAGATAAATTAACTCTGTAACTTCCCAAACCTTCCCAAAGCTAGCGACGGACAGACGCCCGCACTCCACAGCAAAGTCACCTTTAACTCAACCACAGACGTACAACAAATAATAAACTTGTGATCAAGGAGTAATCAATCAAATGCATAATACCCCATTTCTAACGATAGTAAAACTAAAACCATACTAACAGTCAGCTCAACTGTTTTCTAAACTTTGGTGCAGTTAACATTAGCTGTTTGCACTGGAGAAACGTAGCAGCAGTGACTGATATTCACGTTTTATGGCGAGACGCTTACAAATGGACAGCACTATTGCATGTATGTAATCTAAAAACACTTACCAGAATTTAAATGCAATAGAATAACGCAAGTTACAATAGTGAGAAAGTTTTTTGTCAGATTCAGGTCCCACTGGTTTACTGTTTGAGTGGGCGGGGCGCTGAGTGAGCACTTCCTCAAGACAACTGTGAGTGTACAACTCATATACGGTCTGTGGTGCACAAGAGTGTACGTACCATATAGTGTATAAACACACACACACAAATGCACACACATACACACACGTACACGAACATACACCCTCCCCCCCACCCCTACATATGGTGTACACATCATGGATCTGTAATATGGTGTACGCTGGTGTAAACATGGATATGGTTCTATGTGTACACTATATCGTGTATAAAGACACACACACGGTGTACATCATGGATCTGACCATTATATGACATAAGCCTTAGTTTAAATTATAAATCTTGAATATCCTGGTGGCTATAAGTTAACTACAATGCAATACTTAGGCCTTTAAAATAAAGACAAACATACTGCATGAACAGATGTTTTATTAGTCAAATAGTTTATATTAAAAGTGGTTTCTGTATAGATATGAGCCAAAAAAAATATTACGCACCTTATAAAATGATATGGTCTTATAAACCCTCACATTTTAGAGGTTATACATAGACATCTGTATAGGTAGTCCTTATATAAAAATATGAAAGTTACAAATTATATCTTCAAGATATTTACATGTAGAAATGTAGTATTTAGTAGTGTATGTATTAATACAAGAACTAACAATTAATTAAAATGATCAGAAAGTAGACAAATAGGGGCATTAGAGCAAAACTTTGTGATAATTCACACTGACAAGACAACTCTGTGTGTAGTCTGTTTGTGCTTAATGTCGAGCAGTTTTGCAAATTTTGTCGTACACCTCTGGAAAAGCGTCTTTACAGCCCAGCTCCTCTCGAAGCCGATGATACAACTGTCCATCAAACATCTCCCAGAACTCCTCGCGGTCCATGTACACATCTGCATACAACATCTGGAACCTAAACAGGGATGGAGAGGATGATTATTTAGTAAGGCTATGTTTTATTTACATGATGTTGATTTCAGGAATTGTGTTTAAAAGCTTTACCCATGCACATCTCTGACAAACTTCTCCAGCTGTCGTGTGGAGGCTTTGGCTTCAAAATGTTTGACTCTGGGTTCTCCATAAGCTCCAATGTCCACATACAGCTCCTCCTCTTGGTCTTTGGGGTGGACCATGCCTCTGCCCAGTGGCAAAGTAAATGGACATAGCCACAGAGGATAAACCTAAGATTACAGAATTCATTTTTATCATTCTATACATGCAAGTGGAAAGAGTATAGTCCTCTGTAGTTCTGACATTTTTGCATATAAATCCCATTAAGTGTTACCTACTAGAGCTTTTTTTTTAACTACCAGTAAAAATAATGTAATATTAAATCATATTTATATTACTGAACTTAATGAATGTTTATAATATTGAAATTAATTAACTAACTTGCATGAGCATGAGTGAGTTTGGATAGTGCTAAAAAATTTATTGTAAATTCCTTCTTTGTTGCTTTGTCAAATATTAAACTTTGATGTGAGACAATTATGCCAAAAAATGTCTTGAGTGGTGTGTACTAGCATCACATGGCTGTATCCATAGACCACTGCCATAGCCATTAACAATTCAAAACTAAATATTAAAACTTCTGAATGATCAATTGTTCTCAAAACATCATAATATAACATGAAGCTGAAACCCATATATAAACTTAAACTGTCATTTAAGTTTATATAATACTCCTTACATTTATTTCTTGGTGGAAGCATGTGATGGCGTCCTGCAGATGCTTCATGGGCACGAGCATGTCCTGAACCACATGGTGTTGTTCATAAAGCTTACGAATTGTTTCCCCCTGAGTCAACTTCAGCAGCGAGATCTTCGGAGGGACCATCCACCCGAACAGCCAACGAAACACAGGGTTGTTTCCAAAAGGAATAATGTCCTACAAAAATTAACATGTATTTAGTGGAACATACTTGCAAACTCCCATAAATTGTAAATGTGCAATATTTTATATTATCGTATATGTTGTACCACTGCACTATTACAGTCTCTATGAATTTCAATTGATAGCTAGTTCTTTCTTTTCCCACCAGAGGGCTCTGTTTGGTCACTTTGTGGATCTCCAAATTTTTCCCAGACTATCTGAAAGCCTGAAGGAAATAGGTTCCTGTTCAACTAGCGCTATGCATTATTTATTAGAACTTTTTTTTTTTGGAGGCCTAGCTCTATCACTAATGGCTAATGGTGCTTGTACAGTAGCTCACAGTCTCTTTGTAAGCCATACTGCATGTATTCTAAATGTGAATACAGCATTAAAAACATTTGGAAAAGCAGCTGATGAGGCATAATAAAACAATGCAGCACAAGCCAAGAGTCATAACTACTATGTTAAAAAAAATTGCTTGAAGTTACACTTTGTAAATGTTCATGGGGGGCCATAGACTGTATAAAGAAATGGACTAAGAGAGTGTGACATCACCCAGTGCTCGGCTCCAGTCAAATGAAGATTGCGATGTTGGCAGTTATGTGGCGAATTTGGAGCCAGGCTCCATATCAGGAATAGGATTTTTTTTTACAGAAAAAACTGTGAAATAAAAACACCAGGATCATGTAAAGCTGGTTAATATGGACATTTTAAGACCAAAATGACGAAGCTGTGAGTAATTACTGAGAGAGGGGTGCAATATTCCTTTGTAAGTCAATGTGGGCGAGAGTTAGAAGGAGCTGGAAGCGCTTCAAGCTAATTTACTATTTGGAACATGGCAGCTAGTTCGTTGGCTATGTCCACTTATATACAGTCTATGGAGGAATGTCCACCACCTCCTTATCTGGATGGAAGTGTTACAGCTTTACCTAGAATGTTTAAATCAGGGGTGTCCAAACTATGGCCCAGGAGACAAATGCGGACCTCAGATCCTGCTGAACTGGCCCAATAATATAATACACAGTACATGGACAGCAAATTTTAGAATCTCTCTCACTGTAACCTCACTAACATCACATCGCATTGTGATATAGATATAAAATTAGTGTTTCATCTTGTAGAGGTGTTGTGGCTGCATCCAACCTATGTAAACTGCATCTATATGAAAGCCATTCTGTGTTGACTGTCTGCAGCCCTCAAATACAAATTTCTACATGTTTCTATATGTGGTCCTGGATGAAAAAGGTTTGGACATCCCTGGTTTAAATACAGTATGCCATTATACTAATGTCTCCATGGAGGCACTACTAAACCAGGCTCTTTGGAGACCTGCAGGTGGCAGACCTGGTGAGATATCAGAATTCAAATATCATACATTGCCCCAAATACAAAAAAAACATATTAAACCTTCACAGGGCCTCACAAGTCATACAAATGTCAAATGTCCCTTTGTCAGTGCTATCAATGTCACCTAATGTTTTACCTGTTTAATATAAAATGTACCTGTATTTCCCAGAAGATGCTGCGTGTGTGTCTGTGGTAGTAGTGTCTCAGTGGGATGTATTCTACTCCAGAACTGTTTCTTTTCAGGTATCCCTCCACGTGTTTGAAGAACCAGGGTTTGAAGTGCAGCCCAATTCTGTTGATCTGAGAGAGACAAACATATGTCACCCACAACTGTGTGCCAAAAACCTTTTCCCTTAAAATGTCATTATTTTTCTTATGTTAAATTTCTATTACACAAGGGCAAGTTGGAGAAAAGAATGGAGTTGGACGATTAAAATATTAAAATAATATTTTAGCATTTTCTATATATGGCAGAGATATGAATAATTTCCAATAATAGTGAACCAATGAGGCCTGCCAAGCCAACTCATAGATTTCAGGTTTTGAGGGCTTTTCACCATTCAAAAGGTATAATATTACTCATATCCATGAATAGCTAATATGTGTCTGTGCTTACAGTGTTTTTTCTTTATTAGATAATACACCAAATTTCCTTTATTAATTCTTTGATTATAAAGACTTGTCACTAATTTCTCCAACAATATGCAGTAAATATACAGCTTTCGTGCCAATGTTATTTTTTACAAAGATACAAACTGATTACTTTACCAAAACTAATTACCTTATCTGGTTCGGCATGGTCCGTCATGGTTCCTGTCATTATCACAGCTGAATCGATCGAGTACTGGATGCCCTCCACAAATGTGTTTTGTTTGTTTTGGGACGCCTCTGTGAAGTGTTTACAGATGTTGTCCAGGCCCTGCACTGGCTCATAACGCAGCTTCACCCATGATTTAGCAGGAACTATTTTGATTTCAGCTGCAACAAGGAACCCCAGTGTACCACAAGACCAAGGGACCGCATGGAAGAGGTCGGGATTTTCCTCCTGGGATAAGAGAAAAAATGTTTGTTTTTGATTGTTGAATTATTAGTTATTTGATTATTAATTATTAGTGTATTTCTACTGGTTATGTATTTTCTTTTTCTTATTTTATGATTACGCGTACGGTATACAAGACCTGTCATAGCAAGCTATTCTACTGAAGCAATGGCAAGGAAGCTACTGGTAGTAAAGGTGAAATTTTGTTAAAGAAAAGATTGTAGAATTTTATATTTAAGAGATAAGGTCCAAAAGGTTAGATTAAGTTTGGTCAAAATATGGGGTATCCAATAAACAATAAAATGAAACTGACTGATATGGGAGAAATGGAGGATGCAGAGGACAAGGTTAGATAGAAGGACATATTTGTTCCAGTGAAAAACAAGAAAGCGCTATATTCTATGTGATAAGAGGACGATTAGGTTCCTAAGATTAGATCCTGTCCTGCATCATGAGTGCTTCATCAACAAACCCACACATTAGCGGCCTCAAAGCGCTCACCACTCTCTACTTGGAGATGGAGTCCTTTCTCCTTGGAGCATCAATTAAAGAATATTTGACAGACCACAGTGCACTCAGACTCAGTGCTTACCTCAGTGCAGCGGACCAAACTCCCGTCGGCCAACACCAGCTCATAAGCCACACAGATGTGCTGAAACAGGCCATAGATGTGAGAGGACGACTCGATGCCTGTGCCCATTACCAGCCCACCTGAGAGACAAAAAGACAGCAATTATATCAATTTCAACAAATGGTGGAAAATATTTTTAGTTAGAGTTATTTTGCAGTTTTGTCCAGGATTAGTTTACAGTACACTTAAGTATCCTCAAAGTAATGTATAAAGCAAAGTGCAATGTATTCCCAGTAAATATTCAAAGACTGTCTGAGATGAAAAGAATCCACAACAATTTAAAAGGAACTAACATGTTAAAAAAACCCAGATTCAGAACCGAGCATCACTGTGAAAGGAGTTAACTTATGGCATAGTCTTGACAAAGATATAAAAGAATCAAGTACAATGATGGCATTTAAAAAACACATAGAATCTAATGCAATGTGTACATATGAAAAAGGAAACTAAGTTGTTGTGCAAAATAGTGACGATTTCTGTTTGCAATTGATTAATAACTGTGCCTGAATTAAAATGTACTGTTTTGAAATGTTTTAAAGTAACCACCAGTGTTGATGTATTGTCTGGAAAAGGGAAAAGGGGGTAGATAACATAAGAGTACTCTTCTTTCAGCTCCTTTTCATTCATTTGTATATTTGATGTTGTGACACTGTTGATGTCTTTTTATATTATATGAATGAAATAAAATAAAATAAATAAACAAACAAATAAACATAAACACTAAACATCCCGAACCAAATGATGCAATGTACATATTTTACATGTATGCAGTTTTTATGTATCATGAATTTATACAGGTTTACTCTCTTTGAATTCATCTAACTAATCTGACATGGCTGAGCTGCTATCACTGTCACCTCACAACAAAATTATCCTGTGCTTGATTCCTGAACCTATCTGTTGTGACATAAGGCCAATTCTCCACAGAAGAACTCTTGACCAAACCTTACCCAAGATATTTTGGACTCCACATGTTGCCTATTGCTCCTGACAGGTTGACCCAATGATGAAATAAACTTTAAGCTTAACCTTTGCACAAATATACCTTGTTTTCTGCCCAGCTCAATCACCATTTGATAAAAACAGAAAAGGAGAATTGTTTTCTGTTGACATGTACTGTGTGTACCTGTGTGAAAAATGAAGCTCCTGATGGGAAAACATGAGATTGTTTATGCTGCATTTATACCATTAAGAAATCCATTATGAAACCTGATCCACATGGGTTTCCAATGTGGCAGCCATTTCCTCCCAGTTTCATCTTTTGAGCTACGACATCAATCTTCTAACACAATTATAGAAATCACTAAAGGTCCACACAGGATACAGTGACGCGGAGGAAATGCCTAATCTGCATCACAATTATTAGTAAATCTATTTCTATCTAGAGCAACAGATCAACCCCTGTTCGTGATTTCCTATAAAATAATTATCTAAAGACACTCAAGGGACTGAGAAATAATGTTTTACACTTTTGTAGTTCAGTATCTGATAATACAGAATGTTTCCGCACATGTGCACGGTTATCCACGGGTTTCAGACTGATGAAAAATTAGAACAACAACAACAGACAATTTAAAACAAAATATTATCACATTTTGAATGGTGAAAAGTCTGACAATTGTTATCTATAACAGGATTCAGAAACCCATGAGTGGGATATATTGTATTTTTAATAGGATGTGTGTTTATTTTTCATGTAATGTTTTTCATTTTAAGCTAGCTCTGTTTTAAATCTGTTGTAAAACCAGGTAAACAAACACTCCTGCCTGTCCAAAAAAAAACAACAAAAAACATATTATATATACACAGCAGATACAGACACATATATTCTCTGTGTGGGTGTTGCCAAGTCTCATACCAACAGTGAGGTCATCAAGTTCAGGCACCACTGGAAGAGTCCAGCCTATTGAGTTGAGGAGAGCAGACACCTGTCCCATGTTGGCCAGAGGTTCCACTCGCACCACCTAGAACAATAACAGCATTACAGTTAAAATTAAACTATGAGCACTCTGATGCAAAGTAATATGAAAGGCTGTGTAATCATGTGACAAATTCATGATTAGGGATGCACCATTATCGTTACTGGTATTGAATCCATGAAACTTTGCTGGATCAGATATCCGCTCCAAAATATCTGTTCTGCCAATATCATGTTTGGGTTTATAAATCCATGTAATAAGACTATTCATTGGTCGTAGTTGGTTTAGAAAGTCTCATAATGTTTGAGCTTTTAATGGAAAGTAATAACAGCTACATAACACATGTTGTCAAACAATATTTTTAGTCCCTGCACTGGTTTCGGTTGATTTTGGGTTATCAGAATTGGTTTCAGAACTGAAAAAGCCATATCGGAGTAGCCATTTTGACAACTTTGCTCCATTAAAAATGTATTTTTTGTTAATTGCTTTGGCAACAGTGCTAATGTTTTATTATTCTGAAAGCAATGGACACAATGATGTTTAGTAGGCCTACTTATTTTTAAAAAAAAAGTGTTTACACACTCATTCATGGGGACGTGCTGCCTTTAGAGGACAGAAAGCAGGTCCCAATGACGTAAAATCTTTATTATTAGATCAACAGCATGGTTTTAAGTTAACGTATGGGTTAAAATAGATTATGGTTAGGATTTAGGTTATAGTTAGGAAAGTATCAATATAGTATAAGGCCAAGATCATTCACAAGGAAATGCATGGAAGGCAAAAGCATGGAACCCAACATGTGTTACCTGTCTGTGTGTGTCCACCTCCAGGATGTCCATCATGTTGATCATGATGTTCTTATGTGTTTTCTTGTACTTTCCAACTCGCAGGGACACTGTGAGCCAGCCAGGCCGACCTGTGCACATGAACTTTTTACCCCCATCTTTTCTCCACTCACGAACCTGAAAAAGTGAAGTTACCTAGTTAGTTAGTGCAGTAACATGCAAGCACACTACACATTCAAATTATATATTGTGGTGCTATCCTGTACACTTGTATTGTCTGTATTTTATTAAGAGATGTCAAAAAATGTCTTTCTTATCATACTGTGTGTGCTTTGCAGGTTATGTCTCTCTCTTCATGTGATAGAAACTTTTTTTTAAGAAAAAACTAGACTCAATAGTTATAATGGAAGTAGCAGACTTGCAAAGATGTACTGAACATGTCTTATGCAATAACAGGAGCAGAGCCGATGCAGCATGCTACCATGAAATAGACTTGATCTCCAACATTCATAATTGGCTATTACTGGTGCTGGTAATAACAAAGTCATACAGTTAGTTAATACATTTATATTACCAATTCCCACAATACACTGCCCTTGAATGCATGCAATTCTAAAAGCACAACTCACACAGAGAGGAAAATACTCACCTGACGTTGAATGTCTCGCACGCGCTGATCGTGAAGTTTTGGGGCAGAACACATTTTGAAGATGATCCATGCGCGCACATAATAATACACATCAAATATAACGGAGAGGGGTAGGAGAAACAAACAGACAAATATCCAGCGCTGGTGCACGATCACGTACTCTACACCTTTGATTTTGATCCACACTAGAAAAAGGACAACCAAACCACCTAAATAAAAAAGCGAATCCATCTTTTGAAGCGTCTGTAGTCCGAAAGGCCATCAGATTTTAAGTGACATTTGGTGGAGTGGGTTCTTGAACTCTGTATCGATTATCATAGAAGCCGTGGCTACTATAGGTGTGCTGAGCGCTGTGGTCACTTCATCCCGCCTTACTGCATAGTCATTGGCTCTTGTTCGCAGATAGGCGGGCACATACGTCTATCCAGTTCGCCCATAGGCCCAAAATGTGGCTATCTTCATTTCTGGAGCAATAGTGTCAATGAACTTGAACCAATAAGGAAGCAGTAACACAGTCACACCATGCATCTGGGCTACTACAAGTAAGTTAGTGGTGGTTACAACACCGAAGTATTATTAGCATGAAATAGATTTTTCTCAATTGTTAATCAGTTGACAGACATGCCTGACTTGGTTGCAAAACATAAAACTAAATTTTCTTTCAAACCAAATATATATCCAAAGTAACCCTATTCTCTCTGTGTAACAGGATTAGCAGCACGAAAAGTAGTCTTTGCATAAGTCCGGGGAACATTGGTTTCCGTGCTTAGAGCATGGCACAATGTTAACCATAGTAAAATTATGAGTGTGGTTCTTATTTTCTATCTGTAAACCTCACAGAGCCAACTGGAAACTTTGACTTATGACTTATGAGCTAGTTTTGGTATCATTTTTGACACGTGTGTTTTTGCACTGAATTAAATTATGGTACTTTTTTTTTTTTTTTTACTTTTTCCATTTTTTACTTTTTCTGATGTCCCTTTTCCCGTTCAACTTGAAGCCCTCGCGCACGAGCGCGCACACGCGCAGGGCTAAAGTGGTCCCCTTCAGACACATTAGACAGAGGGAGGGTGGGGCGCCAGTAAAGATTTCTTAATGTGCTCTCCGTCCTCTCGTCCATCTGCTGATGATACACACTCAGCTATCCGCCTGGCTACTCCCTCTGCCGAGGTGTATTCTCAATATTTTGACTTATTGGAAACGGGGACTTCAAAATGGGTCTTTGGATTATATCGACAGTTTTATGCAAATGCAACACTTCTGACTACAAACAATTTAGGAATATTATCCTATAACGGGATTTCTGCAACTTTGGAGCGGCGCGTCATTACGCATGGATGAGGTTCTCAATGGGACACTCTTAGGTTTCTAAAACTCCTCTCCTCCGGTAAGATGCCCTCTTTGCACCACGGAGCGATCTTCATCGGAGCGTTCCTTATCGTGACCGGGGGCTCCACCGCCTTTTTGACCTCATACCAGAGCCGGTTGCAGGCTTTCTCTCTGTGCTGTGTGGTGCTGGGGGTCGTCATGCTCATCCTGGGGCTTTTCTGGGCTATGAACAGTAAAACGACCACGAACTACAACCATCAAGAATTTGACCCGGAGTGCCCTCACTATCCCTATAACGAGTACCCCAACTTCAGCAGCCACGCGCTCTTCTCTCCTCCGGGCCGCCGCTTTGTAGAGTCACAGTCAGCCTTTCTGCCAAGGTGAGAGTTCTTATTATAGCCTTTTATATTTACTCATGATGGTCATCTTAGCTTATTTAATATACAGGATTTTTTTTTTTTAAAGAAACTGTAAAGTGTTTTTTTTTATATTCTATCTGGATAAATTGTCGCATGGATACACATCATAAATAAAATTGCCTGTTAGGTGGTTTGCTACTAAGTTAGATAAACAAAATGGTAATAATAATCTGATCGAATGGATGATCATCTTGTTTTACGTGGCCACTGTTTTGCACTGGTAATATAATTTTTTTATGGACTGGTAATAATTATTGTAATATATGGCTAAATATAAGTTATTACTACCAAGTTCTATCTAAATTATGCATATGACTGGACATAGATGATGTACTGAGGCAGACTACAAGAGTATAATCTTGTACAATCTGTGGGCATTATGCATCTACAATTGAAACTTGACTCTGGTGCTATCAAATCGCTAAAACCACAGACACAAATCAATGTATGTTTGGACGATGTTGTACTTACAATAAAATGTGATCGTATTTTTAACAGGACCAATGAGCGTCACAGATGTGGAGCTCATAGGGAGGATTTCGACTACCCTCCAATGGACCAGGGTGGCTTCAGTCCCACACCCAACCCCCCCCGCCTTGGCTGGGACCTCCACCTCCATATGAAGTGGCTATAAAGACCACATGTAGCTCCACTCACCTGCGGAGGGCATACTCTGACACACACCTGGCCTCAGAACCACTGTTTGGACAATCCAGGGAGATCAGCTTTGAGGTGTAAAGTTTCACACTTGATCCAAAAAAGAATTAACTGAAAAAGAGACATATACTTGTAAACGCATGCAAGATGTGATGGAGATACTGTGCAAAGTGGCCTATAAGAAACAGAATAAAAAAGACAATTGAGTTACAAAAGTCTGGCCATAATGAGACAAAGTGCACTAAGAGGTCCATTTAAGGGTTTTCAAACTTAAGTTTTGTCCAAATGGTGCGAGAAAAAGCACAATGGTACCTAACATTAAGCAAAAAAGCTTGCAACAAACCGTTAACTATCATTAATCATTACGTTCTTAGTAATGGAACATTAACTTATCACATTGGATTGCATATAGGACATTCTTTGAGACTTTACATTACATTTAAGAAGAAAGGGTCTATGATTATTGTTTATAAATCCAGCCTGTCACTACCAAGTTTGCCTTTTCATCCCTTTTGTATTATGATGTTTTGCACTATACAATCTTTGTACCACAGTTTAACTGACAGAACATTTTGGTTTTAGTAATTAAGGTACTGCAACTTCTTCAATAGTCCACATATATGCATGTATGAATTGCTAACCCTAAACTACCCTGAGTGAATGAATCTGAATGTGTCTCTCAGTGTGCATTTTAAAACTAAAGGCCCATAGCTGTTGGTCGGCTCCAATTACAACCCCTAATGACAATCAGAAAAACATGAATGAAAATGCATGAAACACAAAAGGAAAATAAAGAACCTGCATTTATGTGGCAAAATTATCACAATATAAGGCAGATTTGGTTTCAGTATAGGTAAAGTGATGTGTTTAAAACAGGTCCCTTACTATGAGAAGCTCGCACACATGTTGAGGGTAAAGGATGGATGACTCACCCGACCAAATGATTTTTCCACTGTTCATCAGAGCAGCATGAGTTGTGTAAAATTTTGCACTCTTTCAAAGCACACAAGCCTTACACATATTTTTATATATCAGAATAAAACTGTTCAGAATACTACAAGACTGTAGCTTTAGAGAGAGTATGTGCATTACGGTTACCCCTGACTTTCCGATGAAGGAGGATATTGATTTTGTGATAAAAAGGAGTCCCTGCTTGCCTTTGGGACCTCTGTAACAGGACGCCCCAGCTCAGAGGATCACCACTGAAGCACTATTAAAAGGTGAGATGGCACTCAGGCACATTTCTGTTGCTCTACAGATTTAGACACAAATACAGGATGATTATGCATGCTTATGAATCCTCGTTAGCTCTAAACCTTTACCTCTTTGCATGGGTGAACTTGTCATTAATAAATCATAGATGTGATCTCCCATATCCCTTTGTTGCAAGATATCTTCTTTGATTTCTTTTGGGGTGTAGGGTGCCTATTAAAACTCAAAATTAATTGTCTCTATTTTATTAAATGTAGCCTACTTTTGCCATTCTCTTACCATTTTAAATACACATTAAATTTATGCCATACCTGTCATGGACTTTTTTTTTTAAATAAAAGTAACAAATAATTATAATTCTCTGCAAGGAGCCATACATACCTAGAGGCCTATACATATAAGCCTTTAAGATTGCTTTTATAGCCTAGTTGTAATTTTCACTTCAAGATTCCTCATTCTTGGCTAAATCTAATTCATCTGGACTTGGGATCTCTGCTTTGAGCTAATGCCTTTTCTTGGCATTTTCTCATGCCAAGCTCAATACAGCTCCAAAGAAGACACAGAACTTCTTTTTGTAAGTAGTTTGTCCCTATACAGATTTTAGTTCTTCTCTCTGCCCCGCCTCTCCTCCATTTAAATCCCCTCTCGCCAAAATCACTTCCTCACTCCTCGCGCGCACAACTGCCACCTCTGCACCACCGCTGTTGCCATTCCTGCTGTGGACAACCCGAGTCTATCCCCGACCCAGCCCACCGCGAGAAAGCTCTCTCTGCTCATTTACGCCGCTCTTCTAACAGCTCCACCACCGGATATAGGTTATGCGCAGAGCGAAAACCGAGCAACAGGAGACAAGACAACGACAATGAGGCTAGGAATATTGGCACCGTTGCCTTGGTGTGGACACGCACGGGCTTGGCTGATGTTTTGGCAAGCGTTTTACGCGGTTAAAAGAAGGAAGTAGCCCGAAAAACTATCAGGAGAAGGAGATATGGTTAGGACGGCAAACGGGATGTCGGTCCACGCATCCTAAGGTAACTCAGGGTGGTATGTCATTGTGATGTGAGATCCAGACAGTTTCAACCTTATTGTCGCTTTGCTTCTTGTTTGTTCCTTTCTAGCAGATTGGCTGCTGTTGGAAGAGAGCTTGCCCAAGAAGCGCAGAGGTCCCATAATGCCTATCCCCCAGGGCGCGCTCGTTGGCCTCGGGCTGGTGCTGACAACAGTGGGGGTGGTCGTAACTATCATTTTGGGTTTGACTGGACCAGTTCCCATGTTCGGGCTTGGGATGTGTTTATCAATGGGAGGTGTTGGGATCTTAGGGGTGAGTATCTGCAGAGCCATGAAGAAGCACCTGGTTCCGGGCGTACCGGGACACTTTCTCCTGCACCCGCGGACTGGTACACGCTTCAGCCCTCAACAGGGTTTGGCCATACAAAGGTAGAGTTCAGTCTTTCAGAAAAATAACATTTCTTTATACTTAGCTTTGCAGTTCTGGGGTGTGTCCAGGAAATAACATCACCGTGTGTGTGTGTGTGTTTAATTTGCGGTACTAGTTTTAACCCAGATGCTTTCTAGAGGCAAATGATTAAAATAAATGCACAACCCTGACAGTTGCTTCCAAATTACTACACTTAAGCAAATTATGCCTAATATGTTATAGCAATCTAATTACTATTGGCTATACATTGTTTTTTGGCTCTCAGTTATTAAAATCTACAGTGCCCTTAGGCATTATGTTGCGACAGCTGCCCTGGGGCAGGTAAAGAGAAATGTGGCAGCCTATCTGTGCCACTGTCCTGGCTAATTTCCATTTGTGATGATGGTCAGCTTCCCATGTATTTGACTACAAGCTGTTGCTACAGAGCCATCAGTACCTCTACTGAGATTTATGCCACATACGTAAACAATGTGTGCTTCCGTTGTGTTTAATAATCTAAATAAAACAAAGAGACAAACTCCAGACCGTACCATCTCTGCAGACCAGCTGACAAATGTCTGAGCTGTTTGCATGTACGTCATTCAAAGCTTGTTCTGCTCTGACAATAAGCAGGAACTCACTCTAATAATTATGATTTGACTTGAGAAAAAAAGAGATTTAGTGATAAAGCATAGGTCATAGTTTGCATAAAGGTACATGGGTTTACACTGTTATTGTATGGCGTAATCTATGATAGAAGTAACATTTCAACAAGACAGACTCTGCTTCTCATCCAGAGCTGTAAAACACAGACCAGAGACAGAGTTTCCATTATCTGAGACTTTTCTAACTCCACACAACTCATTTAAACAAAGCATTACCTAATATCATTTTTGTGCAGTTTCTTGTGTGGCAACCAGTACATTGCCATTATATAAGTTTAAGGTATTCTTAACTAGCCCCACTTTTTCTCCTATGGCTACATTTCATCCACAATTCATTTTCAGTGACATAAGATAGATATGCAACCTGAATAACTTTCTAAGAACAACCTTTTGGAGGATTTTGTTAATGCTTGTTTGCCTATGACTACTAATTTTACTAAAACACAGTTACATTCATTATATTCAAAAAAAAAAAAAGCCTATTTTTATTTATTTATTTATTTATTTAATTTTACTTCCTGGTTGAAAATCCTGACCTGACACTAGGGAATTATACAACTGTTGCCTAGCAACCATGTATACACTGGGCCAAAACTCCTCTAATGTGCATAGAAATTATTTTTTGACCAAAAAACAAAAACAACAAAAACAACAACAACAAAAAAACACATTTACCTTGCTGAATAAAAAAAGAAAAAGATTTTTGCATGTAAATTGTGTTATGTCTCTAGCGCAAACATAGAATTCTCTACTTCCTGTAATTTTCAACATATTTTTTTACTTTTCTTCACAAATTATATATAAAATTATAATTTATATTTACAACAGGTATTATCCCACCAAATATAGTCAAAATTTGAGGATCATATGCACTTTAAGTTTAGGAAAAGAATAAAATGAAATAAAAATAAAATCTTAAACACAGGCTAACTCCAAAGAGAAAGGCTGGACTTATTTGATGTTATCTTTAAATTGTTATCTTAAGCTCTGCATTTTTCTTCTACAGGAGGCTGGACCGTATCCGGAGAGAAATGTCATCAGATTCGGTCACCAGGGGACCTGAACTTGACCCCCCGGCCCCCTCCACTCCTCCACCCTGGACCATGGAACCACCACCCTCATACGACACTGTGATGAAGATCCAGGAGCAGAGGCAGGAGCAGAGGCAGGAGCAGGGCCAGGAGGAGATATGGAGGAACAATGAGGAGGAGAGCTGGAGAGACAACCAAGAGGAGAGCTGTGCATACAGAGAGGTGGAGAGAGAGGAGGGGCATAGTGAACAGTTAAATGACTGCAGTACTGTCACAGAGGACTCCAATCAGTGTTAGTGCCTTTGCCTGTGCCAGCAATGGACTCAAAGTGCTGACAGAATGAGAGGAATAGTTTATTACAGTATTTTGTAAAAGTGGTTACATCTGATGCATTTGAAATGGCCTTGTCACTTGTCTGTGGTAGTCTATGCAGGTATGGAGAAGCAGACAGGTTTAGTAAACTTTTGGTAGCCTTTTAAGGTTAATGTAAGCATCTTTCACCAATGAAGAAGGTTGTGTTAATCCATGGGTCTCCAAAATTTTGCATACAGTGAGCTACCTTTACAAAATGAAAATGCTGGAGAGCTACTCATTTTAGCGGTTGCAAGAAATTAATTTGATATACAAAGGCAAGCATTAGATGTACAATTGGATGCCTATAAACATTAAACTATTGTCCATTTATTGGTGTATAAAGTTCAAAGTAACACATTTACAGTGGTAATTAATTAAATTTGAGTTATTTAGTTCAATTTGTATAATTCAGAGGTCCTTTGGTGAGCTACTCTGAAGGGGTTGGAGAGCTACTGGTAGCTGCTGAGCTATAGGTTGGAGACCCCTGTGTTAAATCACATTACATAATTGTGGCATTTTACCTTCTGTCTCAGGAACACCTCCCGTTCTCTGCAGTAATTTGAAACAATATTTTGTATAGAAGTCCTTTCTGTTGCAAAACTCCCATGTATTTGAGCTTGAAACTGGTGCGGCAAGTTCACAGTTTGTAACAGTCACATCACACACTGGTTTTTCCCACCTTTATGCTAGAATACTTTTATTTAAGATTTGCATTGTCAGCTATGTGATTTATCTTACTTGTTCTCCAAACATAAGGTGTCCTGATGAAAAGAAATGCAGGGAATACATTTTACATACAAACATTATCTGATATGCTATAGACTTTCACAAAATGCTGAACTGTCGCCAAGAATATTCCTCATCAAAGCAGAAGATGAAGCACTGACTGCATGTGCATCCCTGGAGCCGTGGCCTCACATTATTTGGTGATTAATAGTGAAAAAGATTGAATTAATCACATGAAGTTTCACTGCTCATGAATCGTTTACAGAACTTTTTAAAGGACTTTGCAGAGTTTACTATTTATGTGACCTACTACTGCAGCTTCAAAGTATTTGTATCTTTGTATCAGCACTATTGCCTGCTCTGCCTTTGCACATATTGATTACATACTCAGTGCCTTAACAGCTGAAAGCTAGAGTGTTATTGTTTAGCTTAAAGATGTCATTACATTTATTTAAGGGGGAAAGTGGTCAAACTGCAGTTATGACTCTACAGTAGGCCTGTCACGATAATCCATTTTGAAGTGCTGAATTGCTGAATAAAATATAAACTATAAATAATATTGAAACTATTTTATGCCACTGACACAATTATCTTAAAGTAGAATTATTCCCCAAAAACTTCTTAATATATTAATGGTTAAAACACAAACTGCAGTAAATAAACAGCAGAATGCAGCACATGAGTTATTCATTCAACCTTCTACAGCTCAAATCTAATCATAGAATAGGAAAAATAATAAAAAGTTCCCTGTGCTAGTACTAAGCAAAAGTCCCCACTATAAATATTGACCTTCAAAAAGTATTGTTCCATTTAACATCTATGGAATGATCGTGACAGGCCTACTTCATGGTGCTCATAGTGAATGAATGTAGGAGAAGAGTGGTATGTTTGCCCCTCTCAGTAGCATGTGCCCACAAATCCGAAGGTTGCCAGTTAGATCCCAGCTCTGACCAGCACATTGTTGTTGTGTCCTTGAGCAATGAATGGGGAAAGATTGAAAATGCAATGTAAAGTGCTTTGAGTTTTAAAAGGTGTTATATGAATCCAAGGCATTATTGCTATAATTATTATTGTTATCTGTATCGTGAATAATTAACTTGTCAGCCAATCTATGTCTTGAAGTGGCCCATAGTTACAGCATTTTCAATTACATTGAATGAAGTTTAAATGTATTTTGCATGCCAGCCTTCTTGTATGTGTGACCTATCAGTATTTTTATGTAATGTATTGTATTTAAATTTTCACCACACCAAACTACTATTATAAAGCACTACTGTTTCAAAGCTGAGTTGTTAACTTTCCTTCCCTCTGCCAGCAGCAAAGTGACCTTGTTAGTCGCACACACCTGCAATTTTATACCTGAGCACACTGTCTGCAGGCTGTAATGGGCAGCAGACTGGAACCCTGTCTCCTCCCTCACCTTCAAACTTGCCTCACACAATCACCTCTGGGCCACAAGTACCGGTATTTGAGTTTCAGGTTTACTATAAGCTGTGTGTGGAGTGATGGCTGAAGGGAAACCATACCGGTATGGACTGATGGTAGCAGGACTGGCCGTGATAGCTGTGGGCCTCTTCATCATGGTGGAGGAAAAACCACTCATCTATGGGACCATGTGTGCACTGGGGGGTCTAATGCTGTGTGCTGGGACCGTTTGGAGCTTCTGTCAGTGCTACCCCAAGGTACAGTGGAAACAGGCTGGAGACAATTACAGGGGCACTTCTAAAATGTTGAAACTGAGTCAGGAGTGAGGTAATCTGGTGTGGAAAAAGAACTCCAGATATGTACTTGAGTAAAAGTATTTATTGAGTCAGCAAATAAATATATCAAAATATGTTTAATTTTTATTTTATTTTATTTTAAGTGCAATGTTTAAATAAAAGTAGAACATTCACTTTTGCTTATCAACCACACAATCACACTACAAAAAGGGCTTGTAATTTTGTCATCCCCTACATGGAAATAAGAATTCACACAACAAAGTTTAAAGATGTATTGCCATGTCACCTATAATACTATAATATAATTAGATGTATATGTTCTTCTACTTTAAAATGCTGCATATACCTTTCAAATGTTTTGTTGTTGCAGGTCATTTTGGTTTCTGTCCCAGAGAAAAGCCCAGAGGAAGTAGTATGTATCTCAGACAATCAGGAAAGGTATTATCACACACACACTCTGGTGAGCTAAATGGGAGCATGGGCCTTAATGACCCCTATGGTCTGTCTGTGGATGTCAGGATGCTCATCAACTCCCAGTGGGCGAACATGGAGACAGTAGAAATACGTCTAATCTAATCTAGATCATTTACAAGAAAATAAACAGTGTGACATCAATTGGGTCTCAAGAAGAAGGTTTGGAAGAGAGCAGAAAAATAATAAACGCTACTTTTGAAGCAGAATGTACAGTGCAGTAGAACTTCTGTTTCAGCTATTCGTTCCATTTGATATTTTCAACAGAAAAATGTAGGAATTATAGATTTGGTTTCAGGACTTGTCCCAGGTCTTTATGCTATAGGTGTGCCAATGAGCCAAACTTGGCCCTCCAGATGGTCTAATTTGGCTCGCGACGGGGTTCTGAGATTCTAAGAATAATTTTCATTCAGTCAACCCTGTTAATTTTCAATATTTAGTTAAATGAATCATACATTTCTTTGCAGGAGAAAAATTGTATGTGCAAACTGTCATCAGGTTTGGCCCTCGACCCTCAAATGCATATTCATTTTGGCCAAGGAAAAATAAATATACAGATGTATATATACATTTGTATAATTATGCATTATTTGACACCAGTCTCTTTGTATTGTTGCTACTTATTTTGAATGTATTATTTCCATTTATATTTTCTTTCTTTGTTATTATTTATTGTGATGTGTGAGCTAATGTTTCCAAATAATTTTCCCTTGTGGCTCAATCAAGTTTGAATCTAAGTCTAAAAAGTTTGGGCAACCTTGCAATAGAGTAACAATAATGGTTTCTGGACTTTAATCAAGTCTAACCTTGGCAACTGCATTGAAAAGCAGAAGCGATAGGGGAAAAAATTGTCCATTCATAATTTCAGTAGCCGTTGTTCTCCGAATAAAGAAGAGATAACAACATGCAACCTCAGCACAAAGAATAATGGAAAAACGAGACTAGACTAGACTACTGATTTGCTCTCCTTTTTTATTTCAGTCTTGCTGAGCCTCTGCCAGTATTTTTTGGACACAAGTGTGAAAGCAGCGGACATCACCTCCACAGTCACAGCTGTCCTACTCTGTACCCGGCCTGACGGAAAACGCACACCAGAGGGCGCCAATTCCTTTTTACTTGCTCAGAGGCTCTTGGACTAGCTTGTTCCACATTTGTTTTACATGTGATGCAATGTTTCTCCACTAGATAGCACTGTTTGTCATTTGCAAAAGAAAACTTGGACCACGTGAAGTTGAACGTGTTTTCCATCCCTGCACACAGACGCCATCAGTCAAATACTAGCGTGCATTTGCAAATATTAGTTAATTATTGTGCGTTATGGGCTGTTTGTGCCCAAGTTCTAAGTGTAACATTTTAAAAGGGGTGATTTGTTACTGAATGTTGGTTGTGGAAATAAGGAAACTGCGGGTCTGGCACTGGTAATAAATAAATTCCTTAGCTAAATTTAAATAACTTTAAAGAAATATGTTTGGAACATGTTGAAACAACACAAACATGTTGACTATAAACGGGGATATGGGCATTTTCTGAGGAATCGTTTACCAATAACCGCGCGTAATGACGCACGGTAATTACAGACTGTTGGAGGGGAGAGTGAAACCTGACTCCGCCGCTGCAAGAGGTGTTTTAACGGAGGACAATCATTCGATACAAAAGCGGTGGCGTGAGCCCGGGACACGTCACCAATCCCCGCCTTGGATTATAAGTATCAATTCTTCGATTTTTTGTAACCCCAAAATCTGGAGTGATGCTGGGTGCCTTTACAGGTCTCATTCCACGCGCAGCTGCTAGACAATCAAAACATCTGAGTAACTGAGACTTAATCACAATTTCTTACAAGTGCGTCTTTTATTAAATTAGACTGTAATAAATAATAATAATAAAGGGTTTAGTGAGAAATATGCGTCTCGCCTCCGTGTGGGTTGGACTGGCACTGTGCTTGTGCGCATCTTTGGCCGTTAGCGCGCAGGACGACCCCGAGGACGAGGAGATGATCCTGGACCTAATCCGAGATGACGGGACTCAGACCGAGACCGGACCAGAACCATCAGCCGAGTTCCTCAGGTGCAACAAGGTACAGTCAATGTCTTGGCTAATCCTTACGCGTCTCACAGGCAAAAGAAATTCACATAGGTATATATTCAGGAGTTTGCTTTTATGAAGTAGGCTAAATCGTTAAAATATTAAATTATCCAAACTTTATCCACTTGCACCACACTATGCGCGCTGCAGGCACCCTGGCGCATGCCCGGTCAGTACCTGGTGATCCTGCGCGAGGGGAGCCACGACTCTCACGTGCAGAGGACCATCCGGAGGCTGAGAGCTAAAGCGGCCCGGAGAGGATACCTGGTGGACATCCAACAGACCTACTCAGGAGCTCTGCGTGGGTTCCTGGTCAAAATGAGCAGCGACGTACTACACCTGGTGAGATTCAATTAATGTAGGCTATGTTAGTAAACTGGACAAACGCTTAAACCAAACATCGGGGAATATGAATGCAAACTGTTGTCATCAGATGAAAAGAGGTTCCACAGAATGAACTTACAATAAAACAATAAATAAATAAATAAATAAAGTAATGGTAAATGTACAGATTGAACTCTGTAGTTGTACAATGTTATACAGCATAGAGAGGAGTGAAAATTGTATTTTAAATTTAATGTCCTAATCCTTTGAATACCAGGCTGTGAAGCTCCCCCATGTCCACTACGTAGAGGAGGACTCATCCATCTTTGCTCAGAGCGCCCCCTGGAACCTGCAGAAGATACTGCAGCCTTATGGTGGTACCACTGAGAATGGGACATACAAGCCTCCCAGTGAGTGGACCTCGTAGACTCATGTCAGTGTATTTAGGTATAGTTTAACCCTTTGCTCTGCGGTCTGCAGACGATGGCGGCCTGGCGCAGGTCTACCTCATGGATGGCAGTGTGCACACCTCCCACCGAGAGGTCGAAGGGCGTGTCCTGATCACTGACTTTAACCATGTCCCAGAGGAGGATGGGGCCAGAGTCCACAGACAAGTACTGCTGGGTTTAAGATGATTATTCTAAAGTTCAGTGCTACAAGTAGCATTCATTTACAGTAGTCTGATTTTTAAGTATGTGTAGCTAAAATAGAGTTACACTAGTACTAAAGCACTTTTAACCAAACAATTACCCAAAACTGACTCTAACACTAAAACTGCAGAGGACCCCATGCACCGCCAGAAGGGGCCTGGCCACTCCTTTAGAAGACCTGTCATGTGAATGAATTAACATCAGCCTACACATTTTGAGGCTTCAGCAATAGTACCGTATTATGTTATTATAGCATAATATAACTAAATGTATGAGTTTTTCATGTTTTTGTAAATTTATGACACATTTAAAATGAATAATCCAGGTGATCACGTGGATGCAGGCTAAAGAACTAGACTATTTTGTGGTGTGGTCACAAGAACGCTATTGATCATGTTTGTTGATTTTTGCATTTGATATATTGCTTTAAATATATTGTTTAAGTTATAAAGTAGTATACAATATAACATATACTGTACAGAAACAGAAACACTGCCTCCATCACATTTAGATGTTTTTCAAAGGCTACAGCACTCCTCTTCCTCTCTCTTCTGCTCCTCCTCACACTGTAATTCTTGTAATCTGCAGGCCAGTCAGTGTGACAGCCATGGGACTCACATGGCAGGGGTCCTGAGTGGGGCCGACTCAGGAGTGGCCCGAGGAGCTGGAGTTAACCTGGTCCGAGTGCTCAACTGTCAGGGCAAAGGCACCGTGTCAGGAGCACTGGCAGGTACAAACTACATCTCCTGGATTCATCAATTTATTTTAAAAAAAGTCATTTTAACAGGATACTCCAGCAGTGTTCTTCCATTAACACCACCGCTACCACTGCAAAACCTCTTTAGCTGATGTACAACTATAGCACATTACTCTCACTCATGTCATTTGCTATTTGAGTTCAATACTTATTTTTTATTTAATTTTTTGGCTTGTGCTGCAAAGTTTGTCATTGCATTTGAAGTATTTGGCACTTAAAACACTGAAGTACACTTAAAAATAAATAAGTAATTGTAAATAGTGGTTATTAAAAATGTGTGTAATATTTTTAAGTTTTTACTGCTTCCACTATTCTGAGCCTTGCTCTCATCTTACAGGTTTGGAGTACATTCGTGCCTCTTTGATCACTCGACCTGTGGATGCTGTAGTGGTCCTCCTGCCTTTTGTTGGTGGGTTCAGCCGATCATTAAACACAGTCTGTAGGGAGATGGTGTCCAGTGGAGTGGTGCTCATCGCTGCAGCAGGGAACTACAGAGAGGATGCTTGTCTCTACTCTCCCGCTTCAGAGCCTGAGGTAACAATGGCATTTATTTACTCATCAGCCAAATCATTATGACAGACAGTGACACGTATTCATGTGCTCTATACTGAGTGGAATACAACAAACGGACCATAAAAGTGGCACACCAAAACACATGCACACCAAAAATGTAATAAATGTGTGATTTCTGGAGTCATCAGATTATTGAAATGTCATGTAAACATTTATATCTGATGTGAGAAATCTGATTTCTTATTCATACTTGTGCTGGGTTTGACAAGGAAAATGCTTAAAAAATGGTAAACTAATGTGGCAAAGACAAAAACATCCTTATTTTTAAAAATCACTGAACTTTATACTTCAAATACAGTTAGCCTAAAATTCATTGATTATTAGACATGTGTCCCCATTTTTTTGCTGTTTGCTGATCAGATTTCTCTTGAGCACAAACACACCAAAAATCAGATCTAATTATCGAGTTATCGGATGATTCTAGTGATCCATTTTTTTTCTGGATTGTAAATGTATCCAAAGGCTGGATAATGATGATGCATTAGAGGGAAAGAGGGTTAGAGCAAATGATGCTGTTGCTGTCTGCTTACAGGTGATCACTGTGGGGGCGGTGAACTCAGCGGACCAGCTCATGTCTCAGGGAGCTGGGGGAACAAACTTCGGCCGCTGTGTGGACCTCTTTGCTCCTGGTGATGACATTGTCAGTGCCAGTAGTGACTGCAGCACCTGCTTTACCTCACGCAGTGGAACATCTCAGGCTGCTGCCCATGCTGCAGGTAAAGTACAGATGTTTGTGATTTTATTTTATACTAAATGCAGACACATATCACGAAAACACCTAACTTTTAATAAATCACATGTGGAACAAGCCAGTATGTTTCTGCCAAATCTGTATAATTTGGTGGTAGGTTTTCAACAAACAAAAACTCATAGAGCTCAATATGGACACCTGTTATAATAATATACATATAATTTAACTGAAATACCCTCTGGTGGTTGGTTGAGTATTACACCATTTGATCTTTGCTAAGAAGTGATTCCTTCAGCATCACTTACAAGTCTTTATAAAAATGTTCTTAAAATGAAGTACTTTTTTTGTAGGCATAGCTGCTGTGATTCTGTCAGCCAATCAGAAGGCCTCTCCTGTGCAGCTCCTCCACAGTCTGTTACACTATTCAGTTAGTAACACCATTAACCTCCTGTCTGTCCCTGAGCCTCAACAACTGTCCACACCAAACCTGATCACAGCCATGCCCCCTCTGTCTGCTACCTCAAGTAAGGAATACACTTTATTCATTCCATATTGCCATATTGTCAGTGGTGGAAAGTGGTAAGGTACATTTACTTTACTTGAGAAGTCTTCTGAATATATATGCTTCGAAAAAATAGTTCTGTTGCAACACACATATTTTAACATAAAAGCTTAATGATAATAATTTTAACTACTTTTAACCTCTACTTGAGTAACACCAACTACATTTTGACTATGAATCTTGTGAATTTGTTTTGTGTTTTTGTATTCTTTGTGTGCCTTCTGGTCAGATGGGGAGCTGCTCTGTCGGTCGGTGTGGTCCGAGAAGTCAGAGGTCAGAGCCGTCAGTCGCTGTCGTCATGGAGAGGAGATGATGGGCTGCAGCAGTTATGCTCCTGAAGGCAGCCATGTCGGAGAAACTATTGATGTAAGTTAAACATACAATATTCAAGAACTATATCAAGTCTTAACTTTAACACACCCCAGTTTGCCTAATGTTTTTCTGTGCTTCTCTGCAGGAAAGTAGTGGTCAGATGGAGTGCGTTGCTTACAGTGGTCCTGGGGGTAAAGGGGTGTATGCAGTGGCCCGGTGCTGTGTTATTGCAGATCTTCAGTGTCACATTCACAGCAGCCGCAAACCAGGACAGGACGCAGAGTGTGAGAGGCCTGAGAGCCATCTGACGGGTAAGAATAAAGTCTGTACTGAAGTCTGTACTGCAGTCTGCATTGAAGTCTGTACTGAAGTCTGTACTGGCACAGGGGTGTAGTTCAATACCATACAGGCTACTACATAAAAGGCTGCTTTGAACAATAGTGAAGTTAGTTACTATGGCAATGCCGCAATGTAAAACTTGGGACTATTGCTATAAATAGGATATAAATGAAAGGTTAGTGGGTATGTCTGCCTTTTAAACCTTCTAGTGTATCTCCTAATATGTTTTTAATGTGGGATTTCAGAAATTGTTTATCGTATTACTGAACAGAAATGAAAAGTAGTTATAAACAGTACTCTGGTGAATACTTTTAGGCCTACTTAAAATATTTGTGGCATGGTGACAGAGCACTCATGCTTCACAACAAGGTTCTGGGTTAGATTACTGTGTCACCTTGGGCCTTTCTGGGCAGAGTTTGCATGTTCTCCCCGTGTCTGGGTGGTTCTTCTCAGATCTCAATAACCCTGCAACTGAGAACAAAATCCTTAATGATTTTAGTGGTGGCGATCAAAACAGTGTTGGCAGTTCTTTCAACTTCATTAATGCTTTTTAACCAATAAATGAAAAAAGGTTCATTGTATTTATCTGGCCTACACAGGCTGTACATCTTGGTCCTCTGGTCACTTGACGGCTGGCTCTCATCCACATCACGGAGAGCGGAGACTCTGCTCTGTCCCTGAAGGCCTCATGTCCACCGCCGTGTGCTGCCACGCCCCCTCTCTGGAGTGCCAAGTCCTAGAGCAGACAGCCACAGACGGAGAGCAGGTCCAAACACAAACATGACTCTATTCGTCCCCTCTCTAGAGTTTTTTGATAATTTCACAGACTAATTCCTCATATTATTTAACTATCATAAGCGAAGGTGACCAGAGTAACAAGCCTAATTATTGCAGTTATTACAATATTTGTTTCAAAAAGCAACTAAGTAATTTGATTCTTGCTCAAATATAAAACTAATGTCAGTTTGTTTATCTATGATCAACAAATGCTCTTTTCTATTTTAATAATAAATTCAATAATTAATAAACTTTGAATTAGCACTCTGGTTTCCAATGTCAACCTAAAACATGCGGACAATAGGCTAAGGCTTAGGCAAGGCAAGGCAAGGCAAGTTTATTTGTATACCACAATTCGTACACAAAGTAATTCAAAGTGCTTTACAGAATAAGAAATACATTAAAATCATAATAAAAACAAATCAAAACATAAATAAACATGAAGATTAAAATTAAAAAAGAGAGACATAAATTGGAGAGAAGAGTGCGGAATGAAAACCTTCTTAGAGCTCCTGAGTACTCCTGGCATGGCGGTCAAGAATATACAAGTATAGAAAATACCAGAAATAGGTATATTACTGTGACCATGCATGTTTTAAGTGTGTTTCTTCTTTCTTCCTGTGCATTACTTTTTGCAGGTGGAGGTGTTGTGCCCGGCTGGATGGACTCTGACAGACTGTAATGCTGTTTCCCGCGGCTCCATCTTTGGCCCAGTTGCCAAGGGTAACAGTTGCCATGTTCACAGTGGCTCACGAGCGGGTGGGGCCGTGGGTATCGCAGTTTGCTGTCACATTAGAGATGATGGTCAGCCTGCTCTGCACTGATGGAGTATACTCCACAGCTGTTAGCATGCAGTATTTGAAAAGTGAATATTTAATACTTTGTTTATATTACTGTACTTACCATCAGCACATGCCTTAGAGTTGTATTTAATTTACAAATGATAAGTCCTTCATTATGCTTCACTTTCTTCATACATTGGAGAAATCTTGTAAATTTAAGTTGCAGCCATCTAAAAATCGCCAAACCTTTTGCCTCAGTGCATGATTTTATCTGGTGGTTAAAAAAAGCTTGGAAAAAAGTATAATATAGGACTTATAAGACAATGTGTATTCATGCCCCATGGATAAGCCCTAGCAGGGGATTACAATACAGTAGGGATAGGATTTTAACATGAGTTCTTTTATATTTCTTTTGTTATTGAAGACGTGTCCACTTCTTCGAATATATGAATAATTGAAATGTAGCCTTCGTTTTACTGTGTCAATTGTATAATAAGTGTTTTTATGTGTATTTGTTCATCTTTTGTACAAAACTATTAGTCATAATAAACACATTTAGACACATTTTGGTTAATCGTGTACTAAATATGAAGCCCACACTTTTACAAATGGCTCCAAAAGATTCTTGCCACTGGGAGTAAAATATTGCCATTACAGCAGACATGTTTTTTGTGTTGTTTTTTGTTACCGGAGCGGAGTCGGCGCAGCTGGACATCACACCACAGGAAACTCCTCTCCGTGTCTGATCCACTGATGAGGATAATGAGTCTGATTAGCCCCATGATTAACACACGGGTTAATTCAAGCACCTTTGTCTTCACCAGCAAGATTCAAATAATTTAGTGGATAGTTACTAGTCATTTGTTGTGAATGTTTTTCTAGTAAGACTTGATACAAATTTCCAAATAGTGGTGTTAAGTGTGTATATTACAGGCAAAGTTTATTATTCAGGCAAAATGTGACAGATTGGTTTTATTGTTGGATTTTATTGCAATTTAAACAGAATAGCAACTTCTGTAAAAGGGAAGGTAAGTATATTGTCGAGTTTCAGGTCAAAATATTCTATAGGTCAATAATGTTTAATGGGGGGCAGCATAATGAATATTGCAGATTTTTGTTGTAATATACTGAGCTATTGGGTGTAGTCACAAATGTAAATGATCAAGTTCAACATTTGTGAATTATCTTTTGGATATGTCATGTCAAAGTACAATGTAGCTAATCGATGGAGGTAAGAGACAGTTTTTCCTATCTGGGACTATGGCATCACACTGAAGGGAAGAAGGTGGTGCTGCCTCAGAAAACTGAAGAAAGAAAACTGGTATGACTGACATACAGAGATTTATGGAGAACAGGGCAGGCTGATCAAAAACAATGACTGAAGTAAGGCTAAGCATTAAATTAAACCTTTGGCTGGTTCTTGTGTATTTGCATCCCATTTGCATTCCATGAAAGGCTGATGAAAAGGTTATACCTTGCCAGAGATTCTCCACTTTGCTTGGTTGTTTGATTTAGGCAAAGCCGGAAATGAATCAATATTCTCTACTTTGCCTAATATAGATCTCATGTTTATCTATACAGTAATGCCAGCACTTGAAATAATTATCCAACTTCACATGTAATTTGTAATATTGTTTATAAACCTGGTTAAAAAAAAAAGGTACTACTGCTTCTGTCCGTTTATTTAAGTCCTATCTTAGTCTTAGCCAGTTGTTATTTTTTACTCATTAATGTTGGAAAATAATTGCAGTATCCACATTAACAGATATCCAAAGTTGTGCATTCCAGTTTATTTTATATCAAATTCCCCCTTAATCAAACTCTGATGTACAAATTAAAACTTGAGTCTTAACATGCAATACAGAATCCTGCAATGGCAGAAGTGAATCTTCAAATGACAGTAAAAACCCGTATAGATGCCGATCCCAACCCACACACTTCCCATATCCCTCCCTGCATCCCCGGATTAAAACAAGATACGATTGTTATTTTTTGATAAAGTTTGTCAATTTTCATTATGTGGCTGTGGTTGTTGAGGGCAGAGGGCAAACCTAGAGGAGAGATTTGGGGTAAATGTGACCAATGTACTGTATGCATGGTTGGCACAGACTACATGCAGCTCCATCCGTTTGTACTAAATCAGAGAAAGGGCATGTTTCTGTGACAGTAAGTGTTCATGACAAAATCACAGCAAGAAAGACAGAAAAAGAACAGATTTTTCACAGAGTAAGACGGTTGTTTCTTTGCCACTTCTTACTGCCACACATGCAAACATGCCAAAAAGCACAATGACATTCACTTCTATGGAGGACATGGGCGTGGAGTGAGCAAGAGAGAAAGAGAGAGGGTGCAAAAGCGTCTGACATCTCCTTAGGCTCAGAGATCTCACAGCAAGAAGCGGAAAAACCCAAACCATAATGCATGACTGCTTTATAGGTCCTCATATTGTAAACATTGACCTGTTAAAGCTGAGCAAAATCAATTAATATATTCCATAAAGTAAGAGTGAGGCTTTTAAAGGGGAACCATGGAAATATTTACTATAAACTGAGATATGGAGTCAATGTGATGGCCCCCTTCTGGAAATTGTAAGACATTTTAATTATTTGCTTAGTTTAGTTCTGGTTTAGTTCTAGTCTAGATTGATTTAGTCCCTGTCAAAAATAGTGTATGGTTTTCAGTATTTTATAAATTGATTTGATAAACTGAAAGATGGGGATGGATAGAAGTAGTATGAAGTAACATTTTGCTCACATCCTTGAAATGAGAAAAATAAACAGATAAATTAAGCAAAGTTGCATGGTTCCCCTTTAATTTAACAGCGATAGAGAAAGAAGCAGCATTGTATTCCCATTACCAAACCCTGTCCTAACATCTAACCCTGTTTTTTTTTTTTTTTAATAGGGTACCGCCTATGCCCCCATCCCATACACAGTGAGTTCAAGATCCCTACAATCCTGTGTCACAACACATGTTACTAAGTTCCCTGTTTCGGCTAATTGATGATAATACAGAGACCGTGGTGGTGTAGAGCGGAGAAAGAGGCGATATTTCGGGAGAATAAGGCACTTGAAGACTCCCGACTGGCTCGAAAAGTTGTTCAGGAAATCTGGCTACATGTGGCTCCTCTGCATGTATGTGTGCGTGCATGTGTGTTGGTGTGTGCGTGTGTCTTTGTGTGGCAAAATTAAAAAGGCAAAAAACTCAAAATCAGACCAAGCAGAGGTAACTGTAAAGCGATGCGGATGAAGTGATGTCATGTACGTCTGTAAATGTGCAAGATTTTAACAAGTGTTGTGTTGAGTGTATACAACCTTGGCACCTAAAAAAGTAAAACAGGCAGCTGATCTGTTGCACTTTGCGATCAGCTTTTCTTGCATAAGGCTCATGTCCCTAAACTCCTTCAAGAGAGAAAAGAGATTGGCAACAAAAATAATAAAACACAGCACTAAAAACCAGCTCGAAAAAGAAGGCCAGTCAGCAAACAGTACCCAAATTGCTGACCACCGGGGCACTGCTATGCTATGGGGAAAGACCAGTGCCCCAAAACTAGCCAAGGTCAAGAGTCAAGCCACACAGGCAAACTGGCTAGCTATCAGGGCTTCAACGAGTTTGGATTGTGGCACTGAAATGAATTGATCATAAAAGCAAAAAAAAAAAAAAAAAAAAAAAAGCAAAAAAAGAAGACCACATAACATAATAGGAAGCTCTTGAGGACCTGACCAGTGCTGCACCATATTCTGGGTCGGAGCGTAAAGTGCGTATACATAAGCCTACCCCAGTCCCAAGTGCTCACGTGTTTTGGAGGTATTTCCTGTACAAGTGCACCTAAGAAGTCAATGTCAGGTTCCTCTCGAGCGGCTAACGTGAAGACAGTTGTATGGCTGTGTGAGGAAGAGCACACAAGACTTTTAAAATATATCTTACATTGGAAATTACAACTATGGAACAAGTCTTTACAATTTGAATATGTCTATGTAGATATGTATAATTGGCAAATATGAGCAGACAATTGTTAAAACACAACCCAGACCCATCCATCCTCTGCCTCCTCCCTTTGCTGCTTTCATTCGGAGACAATGAGTGAATAAAAAGGATCAACTGAATTCATCCGGAGCCTTGTACTTCTTTGTTATCGAACTCTTGCTGCCCCTTATGATAATGCAACTCCATCAACCAGCTTCTTGTCTGAAAGCAACTCATTTTGGGATTTATTCATAGCTCCTTTGTTACCATAGCGACCAAAACAGACAGTTCTGGTTGGTTTTGCGAAGTGAAGGGTCCAAAGTGTCCGGACCAATAAGAGGCGAGGTTCACCCATGTTTGTATTTAGTTTTTGATGTTTTTTTTTTTTTTCTTCTTTTGGAGTGGCCGCCTCTGAAGAGTTGTGGATCCTCGTGGGTCTAAACAAAACTACGGGTCTACATCTTCAAGATCGCTTTTGGAGTCGCCGAGCATCATGGGAGACTCTGATCCCTGCAAGTGGAGGAAAGAGGGAAGTATTTGTTTGCTGAGACAACAGAACAATACAAGCCTTATGCGCAACAAACCCTATAATGATTCTTACAGTTTGACTAACAAATACAACCAACAATGAAAACCTTTATCTTTTGTACAAAAAAAATAAAAATAAATTATTTTTCTTTGACAATGAAAACTAAAAATATCAAAATCAATTACTAAGTATCACTGAGCAGAACAAAAAAAACAACAATATTGCCAAACATTAAAAAAAAAAAAAGATCAATCATATTCCTCCAAATGTTATTGCTTTTCATTAAATGTTTCACAGCATGGCTTTAAATGCACCTCCATCTTCATGAAGACAAGCTGGGGAGGTTACCAGACCAAGTTTCAGGTCAAAACTTTGAAGAGGTGCAAGTGCTTACAACACTGAACATTGATTTTAATGGTTTTATTGTTTTAGGACATATGACCAAATTTTAGCAATTTACCTTTTTGCTGTCTTCATTTTATGATCTCTGTGCAGCACTTTGGAAAATGCTTTATTTGTAAAATGTGCTATAAAAATAAAATGGATTTGGATTTACAACAGTGCATGCTTTTCATTGTATTTTTAGAAACGAAAAATGTTTTATTAAGTAAATGGTAGATAGATGGTTTAATGCCAGAAGTTACATCGAGCACCTTAAAGCTGAAGGGTGTGGGTAAACAACCACATATAAAACACATATAAAAGGAAACCTGAACATGTTTAAAAACTTTACCAAATGAAAAATTGCTGAAAGTAAAAAGTACACATAAATATATCTATACCCGTGTACACCGTGATTCACAGCAAACCCATCGATTTACAGACATTTTACCAAGTGCACTGAATCTATACAATAAATTACTAGGAACATTTTACTTTGCCATTTTTTCTCTTCCAAAACATTTTTGTTTTTTGACAGGAACCTATATATTATGCAAACTACCAGGTCCGATTTGGCTCTATACTGGCAGCAGAATGATAATCTGTACATGCTTATTATATTGGCAGTGTTCATGAGTGTTCCAGCGGAGCCATGTGTGGGCCCCTGACAGTGACACAACAGAGCAAACCCTGGCTCTAATAACAGCCGTGGGAGGCAACAAAGTGCCTCTAGAGCTCATGACAAGAGCCCCCATTTCAGTGCAATATACTCATCTTAGATCAGCCATGAGTCAGATCATTGTGGGATATATTTAATTTTGTAAATGTGAACACATGTAAATCTAGACATTGAGCAGCTACTGTTTTTCTGGATTCAGAACTCTTGGTAAAACAGGATGTTTTAATTGGCTTTCCAAACTGTGTTCAAGATGGCTTGTACACCCTAATTTATGTACGTCTGTGTAATCCCTCAGTTGACTAGCTAGACTCCTGCTTCATATAATTTCATTCTGAGTCATTTGAACTAACTCTTAATATTCCTTATTACTGTGAGAGTGTTATATTGTGCAATTAAGCTACTGTCCAAAAAAATTCCTTTGTAAATCAATTAAGTAAAGTTTCTAACGTCTAAGTTTGAGGGGTACTTCGTACACGGGGCTATGTCTGCATATAATTGGGTGCTCCGCAACTGAGCATCTGCATGCATGAAAAAGGCTATAAAAGCACACATATAAATATATTGTATACCTGTCTGAGGCTGCGGTCTGCGTTCTCATTGGCTGGACTCCCATCAGAGCCATTACTGCTGCCAGACTGCTCCTTCTCATTTAACAGAGCTGTAGCATACGCTAGTGTGTCCTGCAAAGAGACAAATTCCCAATACGAGAAGAGATCCAAACTTAGTGCTACACAGCAAAATGAATTTTATGGAACATATATAGTATTCCTTATATTGGGTTAGACAAAACCTGACATCAGATATACCACAGGGCATCTTGTTACTTCCATTACACTTTTATCCACAGAAAATCATATACTGTCTTTTAGCTCAGGATCTTCTTTGACACAAATTAATTTAAAGTCCATTTTTACTACATAAAATGTAATTGTAGTTCTTCCTGTAAATCCCCTGTCTGGCTGTCTCTGACCAACAAGTGGAGTCTACCTTGTTCCATTAAAATCAATATCACTGATTGTACAATTATAGTTGTATAATCTTTACAGCAATATTCTGTTGGGTGATCAGAGCAATTCATTCAAATCTTTCTTCATATTTATATTTCTGAACACACAGATTTAAAGGTAAATGTAAGCACTGAGCACTGGTCAATGGGCTTGATCTTAGCTCTTATCTGACTTGAACCTATAAAAAAGAAGCTGAAACTCAATGATAAAGACTTGGTGGTATGGATGATGAACTCCAGTGAGTGTTACCTGCGCAGAGATGGTACGCTGGAAAGTTTTGTTGGTAGAAGTTTCATTGGAGACATTGCTCTGTGGAGTCCAGTAATGCTCTGTCATCTGAATAAAGGGAAATAAAAAATAAGGTGCAAAATATGAAAATAGCATTATCCTTAAATGGTTTCTGGCATGGAAACATGCATTTCTATTTTTGTTATATGTCAAGAAATTACACAGAGCAAACAAATACTTCTACAACCACCAATGTGCTGAAATAAAATTTAATAATAAATACAAAAGTACTGTCTCAGCATTTGTCATTTTACAAGGGGTTTTCCAAAATCTATATTTTTAAAACTTAAATAGGTGTGCAACTTTTTTTTCCCCAGCAAGTGAAAAGCAGATGTGTGCACCCTTCTCATACCAAAACACTTGTGTGTCTGAAGGTCATAATACTCATAGTTTCCCGTTTCATAAAAACACACTTTCAGAGATTATCACAATATTTTTAGCTTGCCTTTTTCTGTAGCCACTGCACAGCCCAGCTCCAGTGACCAGACAACTCCTTGAAGTAATCCTTGGCCTGAGGACACCTTAAAAAAAAAATAAAACAAATATTAAAGTTTAAAATATAAAAACAGACTTTAAATACTATTGTCAAATTACAACAGATACATACTTCTGGGCTAACGTGACCAGGAACTTCACACATTGATAGCAGCGACGACTGTCCACATTGTTGCTCTGATGCATCAAAGCTGTGAAAAGAAATGAAAAAGAAATAGAAAATTAATTCACACTATTACGCCCAAGAAAAACAAACTAACATAAAATAAAATTTAACAAAGACATTCAAATACCTAAAAGGCCTTTGTCTGATTCAAATGCATATTTTAGTCGTTGAGCTTGTAGAGGATCTTCCACTACCTTTTGACACAAATAAACAGGGTTATGAAAAGCCACAGATAAATACAATAATGTGATATGTCAGATGTCAAGTTGTGACTAACCAATAACTCTTGCAGCATCTGAAACACGTTCTTCAGTTCATGAGGTGGAGCCGACTCAAGCTGGGTCTTGATTTAATAAAATAGTAAAGGGAGTTAATGAGGTGAGAGTAAACCAAAAACATCTAATAAACATGTATATTTTCATCATACTTTGAGTAATTGCAGCACTCCCAGTGAGAAGGGCTCATTACAGTATGAACAGTAGGTCACCATCTCTATGAGCAGAGACAGAGGACCGCTCAACTCCCTCATTGCAAACATCACCTGGAAAACACACGATTCATATTTCATATCACACAAGATTGTGTTTATGAATACACTAATACAATGTTTGTTCTTCATAAGTGGTGTCAGTTGTACCTCTAGCAGATATGGCTGCCCCTCTGGAGTGAACAGAGAGGCTAGGATGTCCGAGTGAAGAGGCAGCAGAGAGGTGGAGGATGACACAGTCCCGGCAAGTGGCTTAAACATCCCTGGGGCTACAAAAACAACAGAATGGTTCAACAACAATCATTTATACAAAATGATTATTCATCTGACAGAAATATATTGATATCTGATATTGTTGCACCTTGAGTTCTCTGTGGGCTGAGGTCAGAGTGTAGAGTGATTAGAGCCAGGGTGCTGTGGAGGTGAAGAAACTCTCGAGCTTGAGCTGGACTCCAACGGCGGTTCTGAAGAAGATATAAATAAATAAATTACAACAAACTGCTAAAAATAACAATAAAGCTGCATAATATATGAATGCCATGTTTTCAATAAGGTCAAATAAAACTGTAACACATAATTTACACATTTCAGCTTTCTTTATTGTTTTCTCTCCATTTTAGTTCAATTTGTAATTTAGATAAGGTTTTACAACTAAATGAATGCATTCAGGTATATATCAAAATATGTTTGTACCCTACCTGGTTGTTCTGTCTGTTTGGACCCAGTAAGAAGATGAGCATTCGCCGATATGCTGAGTGTTTCAACAGTAACTGACAAGGACCACAACCCTGAGGGAACCGGAAAAAGGTTGAGACTGTGGTATTTTACTCTAATAAATCATATAACTATATACAGTCATTATTACCCTCTGGGCAAAGTTACTGAAGAGATTGAAGTACTGAGCACAGTTTTTCACATTCTCTGGAACATCTTTGTCAAGCAGCGACAGGAGGGCGTCGGTCAGATTGTCCAGTCCTGGATCAGCGAAGAATATGGCACTTTCCAAAGTCTTCTCCAGGATGGACGCAACCACCACTCGCACCTCCCTCACACTGCACTCCAACAAACACACCCTGAAACACACATTTGGAGGTTTAAATTATGCTCAGTGACGATGCCATGTCAATCACAAGTTAAATTCTAAGATAATTAAATTTTGTACTGTGTAAAAAACGGGCCAGAGCTACAAAATGTTGAATCCAGGTCCAATTCTGTAAGATGTGAGCAAGTTCTGCACAGTGAGATTAATTTATGTAGTTTAGTTATTCTTCTTAAATTAATTTTTATAGCATTATTCTACTTACTTGTTCAAGTAGAATATATTAGGAAAAAATCATCTTAATATGCTTATCTGTAACAAGGTATTGAAGATGCAGCAGTTCTGTTGTTTTTGGCCTTGAATTTACTACTATTTAACCTCAGGAAAGTTCTTTGAGTTCACCACTACTATGGTATGAGGGCTGGAGTATGCCATTGGCCGATATGCAACAACCAATCCTGTAATGGGACCATATGATCACCTCATGCTTAAACACAGAGCAGAGGTGGGCAACGCCTTTCTTTCAGACACTTTTTTATTTGGCTCTGCGTGAGTGCATTCCTGAGGCCAACCCCTTGTTGCAGCCAATCAGCTCCTAATAAACACAAGGCATGCCTAAACATTTGGGGTGTTTGACCAACTTCACTGCTGAATGTTAGTAGCCATGGTAAGGAACAAAGAAATCAAATCAGATATAAAGATGAAGATTACATGAGACCCAGTTAATAAAATAACATCGTAACATTGAACATTTTGTCCTCATAGTTGTTGTGCTGGGGGTATGAATGTCCAAAATTGATGAAACTTAATTTGCAATAGTTGGTATCCATCAACAGTGGTCCATCATTGGCAAGTAATGCATGTGTGGAGTCAACGCAATAAAACATCCTTATTTGTCGTTTACAAGGGCACATATTAGGGACCTGAGCCTATACAAAACACATCACGTGTAGTTATAACGCCTGATTATTCTGCCACTTAGAATAAAACTACACAAAAATGTGATGCAGAGGATTCACTGGGTCACAAAGTTGTTGGCACAGATAGGACAGTATAAGCACTTTCTCTGCACAAACCTGATGATTTCTCGTCCCTCTGTGCTGACGAGGTACTGGACCATCCACTGGCACGCCTCGCTGCTCTTGGACAGCAGCACCTCCACTGTCGCCATCCACTCCTCTGTGTCCACTCTGCAGGGGCACAAGTGAGAGAGGAGCAAAAGGGAATTTTAAGACTTATATCCAACATTATTCTGACCTTGAGTTAATTGTCAGATAAAGTGCATTTAACTCTTTATATTGTTATAAACATACCACTCTTTTGTCCAAAGAAACTGTGAAACTAATGCAAATCCATTTTCAGGTATTTTGTACACATTTATTTTAGAGCAGTCATGCCAAAAGTATCGCCTAATGCAGTCTTCAGACTAATTTTTTTTGACCCTCAGGCTTCTTGCTGTAGGCCTACATAAAGATGCAGTGGCTCTGTCAACCTCTGCTATTTTAATTATTCACCATATTAACTACTATTACATAGCTTTCCACTTATTTTATATTTCAAATTATATCCCCTTGAGCAAAAGTTAGTGCAGTCATTTTGTACAGTAAATTTATCATTCACATTTAAATAGTTCAGGTCTAGATGCTGGTCCCTACAAACCACTTCTTTACATGTTTGATTGAGTCTGCAGCAAAGACTGTTCTTTTTAAGGAAAATAAATACTTTTAACAATGTAATGCAAGTAATGTTCTTATGACCCTTTTTTTTTTTTTTTAAATCAGAGTTTTACTGAATCTATTCTTGCATTTTGTATTGTTAGTTTGGTGCCGTCTCTATGTCTAGAAGAAATCGTCTGGCTCGGTTGGTCAAAGTGGCAGGTAAGTTGGTGGAGCATCAGTGATACACTATTAATTTGGGGCTTAGCAGTAAAAACAAAAGATTCATACCGCAGTTTCTTCTTCGTGTGTAGGTAAGTGTGGAAGAGGAAGTTGACAGACAACTGGAGACTCTCTTTGGCCATTGCCTGGTAGTCTGGATGCTTCAGCTTTGTCTGTAAAGAAAATGTTGCCTTTTTTATAAATCACAAATCATCACATATTTTTGTTCAAAAGAGGTTTCATTAGACCTTATTTTAGTTATAAGTACAGACATTAGATAACAACATACAGCATTGACGGACGCCAGTGAGAGGGTAAAGTTGAAGTAGTCGCTGTTGTAGACATCTCTGTTTCTCATGAACCTTAAATTCTCATCTCTCACCATCTGCAACGAACAAAGATACGAAATGCTGTTAATACAATACACAGGTCAAGTTCGAAAAGTACACGCTGATATTAAAGCTAAAGATGTATGTTTTTAATGTAGCATTACCTGGTAGATGCTGGCAGGCATCTTCTCCACAAACAGGCCTTTCTTCTCTCCCTTTCGGACGAGGCGTGTGAGGAGGGTGAGGCGATCATTGTTGGCTCTGGGGGGACGAGGGGAGGACTGGGGTGAGACATCGGGGGAAGACGGGGCAGACCTGGAAACAATTTAATAATGTAATAATGGGTTGGGCTTTGGGATGTTTTAGGATGCTAATGATGGCAATGCGATGCAGGACTGAATCTTTATTGTCTCCATGGTTGGGGATTTGTGCGCATTATTGTTGCTATTAATAATAAAGTCTACACACAAAAATTTATATCTGTGCCGACACTTTACTAATGACTGCCCCTTAAAGTCAATCCATTTACATTTTGAGTGATCAGGTCAGTCAATATCTACTCAAATGTCAAAAATACCAGTGTAACTTGTAAACTGGTGTCCAAAAACATATTAACCTCCAACACAATGAAGCTATTCAGACTTACAGTGACAGGTCCTCTGCTTCTTGTCTCATGATGCTGACTCTGCTCTTCTTTGGTAACACCGGTGAGTTCTGGTCACTGATTTTCTGATAAAACAACATGTAGGCGTTCCAGTACCTCCGCCGCACATCCGGGTAGGGGTTGGCTGCGCAAATATCAACAAGGTCTAAATACAAATGTCTAAAATGTGCAATGGTTTGGAGGTTCTTTGATTTACTTACACTGATCGTACACTTTAGGTCTGTACTCTCCTCCAAAGCACTCATACTCCAGAGACTCATCGTTCATGTCAAACTCCTCCACCACATTGTCATTAAACTTGTACCACCGTCCACGAGCGCTGCCGCTGAAAGACAAAAATATACTTCAGGTCAAGTAATGACTAAAGTACAATATTTTTCATAGGCAGAATAATTTCTCAACAAAAATGTGCAAATGTTAAAATGTAAACTATGTAACTTTTCTGTTGCAGGTTCTCCACATGACTTTGACTGCAATGTTCCACAGTATGGAGTTAAATCTACTCAGTTTGCATTAAAGTTTAATGTCATATTGTGGAACATTCTAGGTAAAGCAATAGCATCTATGGACAAGCAAAAGGCGGACAGAGAAGAAACGCTACATGGTGTACCTTTAAGGAAGCACTGACAAAATGTTGTACTTCTTACTATACTGTAAGATTATTCTGAGGATGTTATAATTCATGTGAGAAAATTCATTCATTGGGGCAAGACAATATGGAGACAAAATGCATAAACATAAACTGCAGAGGGTATATTACTCGAGAATATAAGAAAATGGGAAGCATCCCAGGAATGTCATTACTTTTAGTTTAGTGGGCACTAAAAGAAAAAAAGCAACAACACAATTAGAGTGTCAGATATTAGCCCCTGTGGTTACTCTCCTCTGCTCGGCATTTTCCTCCTTTAGAGCCAAACATCTGGAGTCATTTACAAACTTATTCAGAAGCCCACACACAATCTGTTTCTGCCACTTTTGCCCCCAGGTTCTTACAGTTCTGCCACAAATACCACAAATCACAAATCTCTTATATAAAGTGAGCAAAGCAGTGAGAAAATAAGCTGTTGAATGTCAACAATGTAATAAACAGCTCTACTATATCTATGTAACCAACATACCATGGATGCTTACTGTGGAATCGCAGATTCTATAATTAAAACCAGTTTGCAATAAACATAAAAGGGCCCTAGATGACCAGATGTGTCCTCAGTGTTTGACAGCTAACAGCATTCCAGGTTCAGTTGTGATTTAAACTTGCAGGAACGCATGTTACACTATTTACTATTAAGATCACTCTATTATTTTTGTTGGCCCTGGTCACAAAATCCAGTTACAGTAAATGCATTGTATTGTTTATAGTATGAATACAGTACTTTTCTTACCGTCTGTCTTTGATAAATGAATAGTAGTGACCAGCGTGTGCTTGACCGCTGTGCACCACAACCCCCACAAGTTCATAGTTCTCAGAGATTGTGACTTTTTTCCGTGGCGAGCTCCCAGATGATGCGTCACCTTTGCCCTCTCCTCCTTCTCCGCTGCAGTCCTGTCGGGCCATCCCAGAGACAGTGTATGGCTCCATGTTTAACACCCACGGGAACTGTTATCCACAAAACATATGAACATATTTAGTTTGATTTGTATTGAAAAGGAAATTTAAAATTGTATAATTATGTTATTTAACATTTAATTTTGCGATGGAAGTAACAACGCAATAAAACCTGAAATGACTACTCAGTGGCTTAACTGATGAAACAGTCAGATATTCTGCTTCAAATTTATTATATGTGCATATTTATTTTTTGGTAAAAAAAAATATAATGCTACACCAGGATTTATTTTAGACAGTGGAAAAAATATTACGTTAGCTTGAAATTAAATTTCAAATGTTATACATTTAAAGCTTTACCCTTATTTGTTCATCATATTTGATGGAGCGACCACTTTCCCAGTCAAAGCCAAAGCGCATCAGATGAATGCAGAGGACACTGGGTAAGGATTTAATACAGGTCCTCTTTACTGTGGTTCTCTAGATTCAAAAAATGTGGATGAATAAGTATTCAATTGTACAATATATAGATAGTTAATCTAAAGTGCTCTACAAACCTTCTCTTTGCATTTCTCACAATAGTAAGCATTGCTGCCCTCTAGCACCTCTCCTCGGACAAACTGGTCTAAAGAGATTTCTAAACTTTGACAAGACGTTACGCCAAGATTAAGGGCCATGAATGTTTCCTCACGTTCGTACCTGTCAAGAAAAAAACTAATTGTCAAGCATATGAACTAGAAATCATAAACTTATATTAACTTATATATTTATAGCACAAAACATAAGACTCACCGATGTGGGCAGTCTTTACAAATCTTTTGATCTGAGAAGATTCCCTGAAATGTGTTTTTAAAGATCTGTTCTCGGCCCATTTTCTAAAAAAAAAAAAAAGTATGGTTATGGTATGGTATGGATCCTTGATACAAAATGATTTGTAAATGATTATGCAAATATAGTTGTACCTTGAGATGCTCATCAAGCTGGTCTACGAGGCTGGTGAAAAACTCATATGCATCCTGCTGTTCCCGCACATATAATTCTTTGTTCCACATTTTGAATATCTACAATACACAGGATTAACAAATATCAAATTATTTCTAATAAAATATTATGTATGAGCTACTGCTTGGGGAACTTTATAAAACCTGTTACCTTCCAAAAGTTCTCAGGGACGTAGTACTGAAGTTTGCTTTCCATCAAATGGCCAAACAGAGACTGAACCTGATAGAAAACACTCTCCTCTGGCTGGTCTGTATCATCCTCAATGGAAAGGAAAGCCTGTACAGAAAACAAAATCTGACTGATGCACAATTGCAGTTCTATTCTTCTTCTATACTTGTGAAATCGCTATCTTCCTCATTAAATGGATCTTCATGTTATTGATATGTACACTTCATTCTGTACAAGTTCCCTTGAGTAGTTCTTTTCTCCACTGTGAGATCTTGTATTTAGGGCTACAAGTTAGGTAGCTGGCCATTATTATGTTATGCTTTGACTCTTTATAAAGTACAGTGTAAACAACATGTAACACACCTCTGGAAGGCCAGGCTGCATGTAGAGTTGCTGAAACACAGCATTCATATAACAAGTCGCTCCGCCATTTTTAAGCCCAACAAATCCTGAGACAGAGCGACTCTCAACTGGAGGAAGATACTGAAATAATAATAAGTAATAACTGTAAATTTGCCCCAGTTCAAATATCAAAAGAAACCTAGAGTATGAAAGTATATTACATCAAATTCTTTGCTGAGGGAAGGGTCTGACTGGTGATGCATTGACAGTAACTCTTTGGTGATGAGTTTGAGGTTTGAGAGTGAGCTGTCTGCGAGCATCACCAGCACCTCGTACGCTGCAAGTCTACTGCTGGCCGTGCTACACCTGCACAAAAAAAAAAAAAAAGAGTAACATTAATTACATAAAACATAAACTTACATTTCTAACAGTTGATGATAAAAGTAAAGGTGAAAGGTAAAGATGCTGTACTTGGGGTGGAAGTCATGGCTTGGAGCTGGAGACTGCATTGAGTTTGAACTGTTGATGATAATGCGTGAAGCCCGAAACAGGAAGTCATCTAATAACTGCTGGATCAAAGATGGGCCTGAAAACAAAAATAGTATAAACCTTTAAGCATTTACACATCTAAATTTAATAAAAGCCGAAATCACAAGTAACCCCTAAAAACAGAGCACTAAATAAACTGTGGCTGGCTGCTGGCTGCCTCTACTACAGTTTTCAAACTACTGAACAAAATCAAACAAAACATGAAATCCAATTCCACAGACACATACCCAGATGTTCCTTCTCGGTGCCACAGAGTGACAGAAGGGTCTTAATTAGGCGCAGGTGTCCGGCCAAAAGAACGTTGTCTGCTTCACTCGTCTCCATCTCTGAGCTCCAACTCGGCTCAAAGTTATCCAACCACGAGATCTCATCTTCCAGCATGGTTGCTGCACTCAGTTTAATGACATCCATCTCTGAAGCTGAAAGAGAGAGACAATATGGGTCAGAATAAGTAAGAATTTAATTTACACTCATAATAACATGACAATGGAGTGCAAGCAAACATTTTGTTCTGAAGTATTTTTTTGTAAAAAAGAAAAAGGATAATTAAGTTAATACTTGACAGAAGGGCTTGTCACAAACAATGCACCAGTTGTTGTTTATAGGGCAACACATAAAGATGTATTAAGATGTCTGATCAGTAGATTTGCTATTACCTGCAAATTTATTTAAAGTAGAGTTAAACAAGAAAATGAGAGCTAATCCACTTACTTGTCAGGTCATCCAGAAGCTGGCATCTCAGATCAAAGTACTCTGTGCACTGAGACAGCTAAGAAGAACAACAAGATCAATAGCAACACTTTGCTGCAGTTATACTTTGACACTGTAGGGGGAGCTACCTCTGATTGACTCCTCTCATGACAGACGTGGGGCTCCAGAGTGGCAGCTGAGCAGTGAGGATGACAGAGAGCAGGAACAGATTTGGTTTCTGAACGTCGGGGAAGGCTGAGGTGTCGGACTGACTCAGAGTGTACAGCTGGTCACACGCCACACGACGGATCTACATAAAGAGAACACTGAGCTCAGCACAAGGAGGCACTGGAGCTGTGTATTGAACAGGGAGTGTAGCTTACCTCTCCACTGGGAGAGCCCAGCAGAATATCAATAATAAAATCACTGACAGCGGGAAGGTTGTAAAAGGAACCTGGACGCAAACAACACAGGATTTAGTTACATAAATTTGAAGAATATACAACAGTAGGCAGGAAAACTGCATATGAATAAATATGAATAGATCAGTGCAGAAGTGCATTATGTGATCACAATAAAACCACAAGCAGTGTGAGACTTACAGAGCTGCTGGCATCTCAGCTGCAGACAGGTCACCAGGAGAGATAAGGCCTCACGAGCGATGATGCCATCTTTATTGGAAACACACTGCTGCCTGACACATATCCCTGCATGCAATGCTGTAGGTGCAGCCTCTCCTTCACTGCTGGAACTGCAGTTACTCCCTGCAAAGCATTTTCTATTTTAATATTTTCAGGGGCTGGACACAATGGATCAAATTAGTGCTTAACAGTGTTACATCTGCTCATTTCACTGCCAAATGACTTGAAAAATTTGAGTGTCTCTTGTCTCTTACCAGTGCTGCTGACTCTGGTGCGGACCCCCTGTGGCAGGAGACTGTGAGTCTCCCTGATTGGCTGTGGGCTCCCAACCAGATCCAACCGCCCGGCTGCTGCAGCCCAGGTCAGGCGCATGAAGCAGGCAACAGTTGAGGTGAAGTCTGCTACCTCCATGGTCTAAAGCCAAGATACAGTAATACATAGATGTTAACTGAGATGGAGTTCATGTTAAATGAATACAAAAAAAAATAGTATACATAATATTGTATAAGTTTATGTATACACAGACCTGTATAGCAACACGAGCAGCAGGAATGATCTCTTCCACTCTGATTGAGGAGCGCTCAGACAGGGACATCTGTCTATAGGAGGACTTCTCTGGAGTGGCACACAGAGACAGCTGCCTCCCACTGCGGCTGGCGTTTCTGAAAGGACGAGAAGACAAAGCATCCCCATCCCGAATCACATCATCATCCAGGACCGCAGGCATACTTTGGCCCACAAGGAGAAACCTGCAAAACACAGCCCAGTTATGATCTGAACAAACAACAGCAGGATAATATTTAAATAGTGCCCTTTTGAACCTGGCCAACTGAAGGCAGATGGAGTAGACCCCTTGTCTGGTCTCGTAGTCTACCTCTGATGGGATGGAGTCTCTCTGCATAACATTTACTACAAGACTGGAAAAATGAAAACAATTACATAAATGATAAGACCACAAAGATACACAATACACAATAAATGTGTTGATTATACAAAGCATGCTCTACCTGAGACCACCTGCTTTCAAAAAGTTTTCACAGAATGATTTGCTGCTGGTTTTGGCCATCTCATCATCAGACGTGGGCATGAGTTTTGAACTCAAAACCTGCAGAAGACAAATGTAAAATGGATTACAGGGTCTACTTTCAATACTTTCATACTGTACCTTGAGTAGCTGGTAATTGTAAATCTGATGCAGGTACCTCTAGGTTGTACAGCACTCTAAACGTGGACATTCCTGGAGCCGAAGATCTGAAGAGGGACTCCAAAATGGACGCTGCACTGGGTTGGTGCTGCTGTTTAGCGGTCATAGATGGAGACCGAGACCCTGAGCCCTGGCCAAGGGTGAACAGGGTTTTCTACAAGAACAAAAACAACATTCAAATCACCGAATACTATTAGAAATACAAATTAAGTATATGTTTAAACAGACATCAGTGTACCTGATGACTCCAGACACTAGATTCTTTGGGAAC